>NW_022147212.1:1209589-1513039 GCF_002938485.1 Sitophilus oryzae | reverse complement strand
GTCTCCTTTCAACGCACACTTTAGAAAGAAAAAGAGATGAACTGGAATTCTGAAAGAACGTCAAGTCTTTATCTGTCACTCTTGTCAATAATTTATCGGTAAAGAAGATTCCTAGAAAATCGCTTGTAGTCAAGTTTTCAACCATTTCCAGTTCTCCCATAAGAAGTGTCATCCACCTGGCTTACTACTTCATATAAATGTATGTCCTAAAATGCTTAGTTTGGGAGATACAGGGTGTAAAAGTTTCATTTTTATTTCGATTTTTTCCAAATAATTTATGAACGATGAATGATTTATATTTTTTCCAAATAATTGTAACGTCAATATTTGGATGAAAATTGGTGTTTGGGAGTTTTTTGACATGAGGAATTTGATTTTGATGTCATTGTAACTCTTACTTGTAGAGGGCGCCACCTACATATTTCTTAACTGGTTTGAAGAGTAATAACTATTCGTCCGTACTTGTATGAAACTACTGAGTAAAAAAATATACTTTTGCGACGTTTTTCACGTAAAAAAAGTCTCTTGGTAAAAATCGCGAGTAATGGTTCTCGAGATATTTGGAATCGAAATTATCAATACCTATCAATATTGACATAAATTAAATATGTTGACTAAAGAGTTATTAGACTGAAATCATAAATTTGAAATGTTTTTGTGCCAAAAGTTCAACAGAAACTATTTTATCATTATTTTTTCGTAGAAAAATTTATGATTAATTTAAAAAAATAAAAATTTCCCAAATTTATTATTTCAGTCAAATAACTGTCTACTCAACGTGCTTATTTTTTGTCAATAATGACATGTATTGACTATTTGCATTCTAAATGTCTTGAGAACGGTTGCTCGTAGCGATTTTTACCAAGAGACATTTTTTACGTAAAAAGTAACGGAAATGTATATTTTTTCACTCTGTAGTTTTATACAGGTATGGGCGAAAAGTTATTAATCTTCAAAGCAGTTAAAACCTTAGACAAGGAAAGAGAGGGGACAGGTAACACGGCAGCTGAAAGTGAGGCAAGTTGTCACCACGCGAAATTCTCCAGTGGCGTAGCATCAGAAATTAGCTTGAACCTAGATGGTACAAAATATTTATTAAAACGTAAACTAATATATCGTTCATTTTTGAGTAATGCATATACAATTTTGTATTTTATCTCTCACCTTTATAATATTAGAATATCTAAGTCGATAATGCAAAATTTATTTAACAGTCACAGTGGACTGATTATCAAGACAATTATTTATTTATTAATGTGTGTATAATGTATAATTAAATAAAAATTAATGTAATAACATATATTTTAAACGTGTATATATGTACATATATACTGTATGATCGAAAAAAACGGCGCCTTGTTTGTTTGGAAATGACAATTTCACAAATGAATATTAAAAATTACATTATTCATTGAATCTGTAAGCAAGTGTGAAGGGAATTGGCTAGATTCATTATTATACCGTATAATCGAAAAAAAACGACGTCCAGTTGGCATATAAATTACGATCGATGACATTCCCCGTATAATTCTACAAATAAAATGTTATAAAAACTATACAAAATCGAAAATAGACGGCGTCAGCGATGGCTATGAAATGAAGATCGCTGTCATTTATATGTAAAATTATATGGGGAATGTCGTCGATCGTCATTTACAGGATGTCGTTTTTTTTCGACCATACGGTATAATAATGAATCTAGCCATTACCCTTCACACTTGCGTACGGATTCAATGAATAATGTAATTTTTAATATTTGTTACCTTCAATCACAAGAATATCCTATTTTTAAGAGTATCCAAATTTATCCACAAAAAAAAGTAAAACAATTCTAGAAGCTTTGTGTTATTTTATTTATTTTTAAATTTTTATTAATTACTCACTGAAACTATTATTATACACTTAAATTAGCAAATTTTTTGAAAGAATATTTAAAAAAATATATGTATGTATAGTAACAAGAAGTAAGAAGTAGCCCACCACAAGTTTGTCCACCCCCAACAAATCTTGGCAGGTAAATTTAAGTTTTATATAACAACTATACATATAGATTTTTTATCACTAGAATTTTTCATTTTTTTATAGTTTACAATTATTTTACATATTTGATAACAATAATTTATACATTTTTTACATATAAAAATGTTTATTGCAGAAATTGTATTTCTCTGATTATAATTCTACGCCACTGGTGAAATCCGGTCTGAGTAGCAATATTTATAGTTTCAAACATTAATTATAATACAGGATATTGAAAATACTACTTGGAATTATTAAAAATAGTTTGGTTTGGAAGTGGTACAAGACATATTAAAAGCATTTTACATATTTTACTGCTATAAGGAAAAAAATGTACATTTTATGACCACATAACAAAAGTTGTGTATCGATTTTTACCTGTGAAATGTAATTCCAGCCTCTTTTTTCTCGCTTCGGCCTTTGCAGCTATCACCGGAGATCACGGGAGAATATGCGTGTTACCCGTCCCCTCTCTTTCCTTGTCTAAGGTTAAAACACATGTAGGTGGCGCCCCGTACAAATAGGAGTCATATTGATATCAAAACCATATTTCTCATGTCAAAAAACTCCCAAACACAAATTTTCATTCAAATATTGATGTTACTTCATAAATTATTTAGAAAAAATCGAAATAAAAATAATATTTATACACCCTGTATCTCCGAAACTAAGCATTTTAGGACATATATTTATATGAACTTTTTTACTTATTTTTATCTGCAGAATATGCTGCCGAAGTTTCCGGAATACAGCTCGGACCACCCTGTATATCATAGGATTTAGCAACTTATTGCCCTGCAGAGTTTATACATTTTATAGGGACCAGTTAGACTTACTATAATATTGTGAAATCCTGAAATTAAGAAATTGGAGCTTATCAAGTTTTTCCCTGGAGCCTTCAAATATTAAACAAATTATAGGGATGATCACTTAACAACTATTATTAAGCGTTCCTAACAAGAAAACTCACTCAATATAAGTTTTCAGTAGTTTTCTTTAAATGTCTCATTTTTTACCTAAATATGGTCTTTGAATGTCTCATTTTTACAGCACCTGACCCTAATTTTTTTTCCATAGGATTCCTTCACAAGAAAGCTTAAATACAAATAGCGAAAACGACTCTGCAGTAACAGCAAAGTTCACACATATTCTTCAAAAAGATGCCTTTTTAGTATTTAGGGCTTTGTGCAAGCTGTCAATGAAGCCATTACCGGAGGGTACACCAGATCCAAAATCGCACGAGCTAAGATCAAAAATTCTCTCATTACAACTTCTCCTGTCCATTTTACAGAACGCTGGGCCAGTTTTCCGAGCAAACGAGATGTTTATAATTGCGATAAAACAGTATTTGTGTGTGGCATTATCGAAAAACGGAGTCAGCTCTATCCCAAAAGTTTTCGAACTCTCCTTGGCCATATTTTTAGCGCTTTTGTCCAACTTCAAATTGCATCTTAAGATGCAGATTGAAGTGTTTTTCAAAGAGATATTTCTGAATATTCTGGAAACGTCTAACTCGTCGTTTGAGCATAAATGGATGGTGATTCAAGCCCTGACTAAAATATGCAGTGATGCTCAGTCAGTTGTAGATATTTATGTGAATTATGATTGTGATCTGGCCGCAGCAAATTTATTTGAACGTCTAGTCAATGATTTGTTCAAAGTTGCACAAGGTAAGTCTGTATTTTATACTTTTTTTAATCCTCTTATTTTTGATTAAGAAAATACAGATTTTTTTACAACCCACACATTTTTTAGTCTGATGTAAATACAAATTTGAAAGAATGTTTTATGCTAAGGATATTTTAAAGTATACATTTTTTAAAATATATTCCTGGCATTTTTGGTTTTACTTTGAGTTTACTTTTTTTAAATTAAAACATCTATAAATTTTATGTTTTTCGAAATCTACATTTACAGAGACATCTACTACAGAGATTTTGTGCATAATATTCTATGTCAAGGTTTAAACCTTAAAGATTTAACTGCTTTTGAAATATTTTATGTTAAAAATATTATTCCACAGTATAAATAAATTATTCACTTTGCAGCATTGCAATTGGTCCATTTTTTACAAATTTAAGTTGTCTATCTTTTAGAAAAAAATTGAATCCATTTAAAAAAGTTGCTTTTATTTTTAATACTTCATAAAATAAAAAAATAGAGGTTTCCATTAATTTGAAATGGTGTTTTTTTTGTAGTTTTATAAATGTTATTTTTATCAGAAATTTTAATCATGAACACCCTGCCTTTAGCCCATTATAATAAAAAAATCAATTAGATTAAAACCTTTTCTATATAACACGCAACATGTATACATAAAAATGCTTTGATGCAAAAATACATATAACTATACTACATCTACTATATTTAAAATTATTGATTTTTATTGTAAAGTTCAATTCATGCCATTAAATATCTTTAAAATTAAAAAATGCTTATTTTGAAAATATTATGAAGGATTTACTTCCGCTCCATAAATACAGAGTGTCCCAATATTCCGTCGACGTAGGACTACTACGTATTTTTGAAAATAAGTTCATTGGACACAATTTGCCTCTATACAAAAGTGCTTCGTTTGTCCGTTAGAGGGCATCAATCACATTTTTCCAGATATTTTAAGAACCGTTATTTCGATTTGAATGAGATTTTGTGTGTCTATATTTTGCTAAATGCTTTAACATATGACTTTTATAAAAATCAAGAAAAAGTACGGGAAGGGTGCAAACTACCTCACCCCTACATACATTTTAGGATAAATATTTTCCAACTCACCGACGACCGATTTTTTTTCTTATTATGGTCCTTCTAATATTTACTACATTTTTTGTCTCTTGTAAACAGGGTGCAAATAAATCTTGATTTTTTTAAAAAATCGATTTTTTATTTTAATCAGATCTTTTTTATTTTAATCGGATTTTTTTTATTTTATATTTTAAAGTCCTATCCTAAATGGCTAAATCTTTGTAACTCTGCCCGATATTGACAATATTACCATTTCGACGGCGGGTGTCGTTTTTCCACATCGGTCACCGATATATTTTATTCTGTAAACTTTGCCGATGCCCCTATTTCCGCCAAAAAAATCGGCCGCTTAGATCAAATGGATTTTTTGGAAATATGATGTCGATATGAAGATAATGGCTGTCTTAAGTCGAGAAGAAAATTAGTACCATCTAATATTGAAAATGCAAAGTACTTGTTGCAGAACAAATTGTCAGTAGAAATTTGGAATGAACTAGAAGATAAATTAAGGTAGGCGGAAGTTACAGCCTTGACTTCAGCTTATCTTTTGACATTGATTAGTCATCGGGAATAAAAATATAACCTGACATCAGAAGAAACTAGTGTGCCACTAGAGTTTGCGAATGAAATGTATTCAAATACCGGATTTCCACTTCACAATTTCAAAATAAATCTCTGCCCTTTAGAAGTGTAATGGATTCACATGAAATAACTTCAAAAATCGGTCCAATATTTTAATAGATGAATATATATTAGGGATATGTCATATACATACAGGGTGGCCCATCGAAAACGTTCCGCAAGGCATAACGGCCAGGATATTTATTTTTTCAAAAAATCCAAAAACACGTTAATTTTGTTTGTGAGGGGGACAACTTTTGCCCCAAAAACGATTACAAAATATTCAACCCTCTAAGCGTGGGTGTCATCCCCCAACTTTTTTCAAATGGAAAGGGGGGTCAAATGGCACCGAAATGAAAAGCGCTTTCTATTCTCTATATTTCCCCGCTTCGTTTTTGACAATCGGTCGAGTCATTGAGAAAATATGAAGGATTGAAATTTGAAAAGTTTATTTAAGCATTTCTCAGAGTAAATGAATTTGAAATTAAGGAATTTGAAATTAAGGATAAATTCGACCAATTTGCTGTTTTTTCTTATTATTTCTAGATGTTTACGCATTTTTTCACTTGTCACAACGTTGAACGATCAGGTGCGGTAGTTGCTAGATAGCTGTTCTGTGACTTGTACGTTGAAGTTCTTCTCAATATCGTTAAACTGACCCACAATAGAATTTCCAAAAATACCAGCCCACACGTTCAATTTCTGAAGGTTTTGTGTGTGCACCTCGTGAAAAATCCTGGGGTTGTCCTCAGCCCAGTACCGACAGTTGTGCCGATTAACTACACCGTTCAAAAAGAAAGTACACTCATCCGAAAAACACACATTAAATAGGAAATTATTATCATTCGCCACTCGTTCAGTCATAGCTTCACAAAATTGCAAACAACGATCAAAATCGTCTTCGTTGAGTTCTTGTAGCAACTGAATTTTGTACGGGTGGAACTTGTGTTTTTTTTAATATCCTTTGGAAACTTGTACGATTCCCGCCGGTCTCATTGGCTAATTTTCTTGTACTCAGAATACTGTCCATGACAACTTGGCCCAATGCGAATACCTCCATAGCTTCATTTACTACAGGATTTTCCCTCTGCCTCTTTTTATTCATAACGGAACCAGTTTCGCGAAATTTTGCTACTAACTGGCGAACAATTTTGCCATAAAGGTGTTTGTCCGGATGGCGTTCATTGAATATCTGCGAAACCCGATTGCAAACATCTAGAAATAATAAGAAAAAACAGCAAATTGGTCGAAGGAATTTATCCTTATCATTTACTCTGATAAATGTTTAAAAAACTTTTCAAATTTCAATCCTTCATATTTTCCCAACTCGACTGATCTTCAAAAACGAAGCAGGGAAGTATAGAGAATAAAAAACTCTTTTCATTGCGGTACACCTTGACCCCCCTTCCCATTTGAAAAAAATCGGGGGATGACACCCCTGCTTAGAGGGTTGAAGGTTTTGCAATAATTTTTGGCGCAAAAGTTGTCCCCCTCACAAACAAAATTGACGTGTTTTTGAATTTTCTGTAAAAAAATTGCCCTGGCCGTTATGCCTTGCGGAACGTTTTCGATGGGCCACCCTGTACATTAGATCTTTTACAATTATTTGTCTATCTATTAAAGTATTTAAATATTACAACAGCAAATGTAACTTAACTGTACTTATCTTATGAATAGATATAGGGTATATTTGATATAAGAATAATTTTTTATAATTTTTACAGTTATCTTTCGATTTATCATAAGTTTTTAAACAAGTTGATTTTTCTGATTTAAATCCATGATTAAAATAAAAAAAATCGTGTAGGTTAGGTTTCAACTTGATTTAAATCAAGATTTAAATCGTAATTTAAATCATTGCACCCTGCTTGTAAAAAAAGCAGCCGCGTATACTTTTTGAGTAAAAAAAATATTTTTCCGAAGTTGACTTCCAAAGAATGTTTTTTGTCACATCAAGCTATGGAGGCGCATAAAATCTATTAAGTCCTCATCTAGTTGACGAAAATATGGAATTTTTTGTTGGTATCACAAATTATATTTGACAATGTGCTTCATAAAAAGCTTAAAAAATTAATACATTTTAAATTAATTAACGTTCGGGTTTATTTTTAATTGATGCTCTCTAACGGACAAACGAAGCACTTTTTATAATGGTAAATTATGTGAAATTATCTTATTTTGATTCAAAAAATACGTAGTTGTTCTATGTCCACGGAATATTGGAAGTCCCTGTATATTTTGTAGGTCTGCTTTGGAAAAATAAATTCTCCAAAGATTTTTTTCCCAAAAACTAGGCGATGTGACGTTTTTTTTTACAAGAGACGAAAAATGTAAACATGAGAGGGACCATTTTACGAAGAGAAAATCTGTCGTCGGTGGAGTTGGAAAATATTTATACTAAAATTTATGTAGGGGTGGCGGTAGTTTGTAGTTTGCACCCTTCCCGTATTTTTTTCTTTATTTTTGTAACAGTCAAATGTTAAAGCATTTAGCTAAATATAGACACCCAAAATCTCATTCAAATCGGAATATCGGCTCTTAAAATATCTGAAAAAATGTGTTTATTTTTTTAAAGTTTGATGCCTCCTAGCAGGCAAACGAAGCACTTTTGTATAGAGGTAAATTGTGTCCAATGAAATTTTGATTCCAAAAATACGTAGTAGTTCTATGTCCACGGAATATTTGGACACCCTGTATATCATTTTGACATATTATTATATTTCAGAATATTTCAATAACGGTTTAACTTTGGCATAGAATGTTATACAGAAAACTTATTTATATTAGAATTTTTTGTAGAATTAAAAAAAACATAAAATATATAATTTTGTGATATTTCTTTTAAAAATAACCAATTTAGTCAATAAGTAGTGGCCAGTAGCCAGAAAGTGGAAACTATTATTGAAAATATTTTTTAAGAACACATCAAAAATTCCATACCAAACCAAACCAAACTTAATCATGCAGATTTGTATCTAACTTTGGTCCTATTTTTTAATGATCTAGTTTTCTAAAGGACTCTGAATAACGCAGTTAGTACGCGAATATCATTGATTGTCATTTCTCTTGACGCCGTCTTTTTTTTTTTCGACCATACAATATTTCTTTTTCTTATGCAGGCCGACACGCTCAAGAGCTTGGTGCTTCACCCAACCAAGAAAGGACAATGAAACTGAGAGGTTTGGAATGTCTAGTTTCTATCCTAAAATGCATGGTGGAATGGAGTAAAGATCTGTACGTGAATCCTAACTTGCAGAGTACGGTTGGCGAACCTCAGGACCACAAAGAAAAGGACACGGCGTCCTTGAAAAGTCACAGTGGCAGCATAGAGAGCTTAAATTCTAGTGAAAGTGGGAATAAGGAAGTTTTAGATTCGCCTGAACAATTAGAAGTATTGAAACAACAAAAAGAGGTATGTAAAAGTATCTTTAACTTTAAATAATTGTTTGTTCTCAGTAAATAGTATGTAGAAAAAAATGGTGGGTATTTGGTAAGACTCAAAAGGAAATAATTATGTTTCTTGCGACGTTTCGCGACTTTATTATCGCTTCTTCAGGCACCAAATCATTTAGTATTCCGAATGCCTATAAATTGATTCATGGCGAGTTGGAGTCGCCATAAATCAATTTGTAATAATAATTGATAACATATTCTGCTGTAAGGTGTTATCAATATGTATTCATGTTTTTTTTATTTTTATTTAAATTCAAATGTGCAAAGTCGGTTATGGGTTTAAACAACAATACATGCTATAATTTACTCTGTAAACTTTTGATAATACAAGAGTTATTGCTGATAAATGTTAATTTATTTATATGTGGTTAGTGGCTAGGAATGCGGGATTAGCATTCTTTTTTATTGCATTTTTATTCTTTTGTTGCGTTTTATTATGACAGAAATCAGCTATATATATATATATATATATGTATATATATATATGTATATGTATAAACTCGGTATTTTTTACATGAGTGTATATTCAGAATAGATTATTTATTATGTATACACAAAGAATTCTTGTTTTTTATTTTATAATTATTTCCAATTAAATTATTTTTTAATTCAGCTATGTTAACATTATTTTTGAACTCGCCAATCAATCAGATACAATTATAGCATACGATAAAAAAACGGCCTCAAAGACTGCTGGGGATTGACAATCGATGATAATTTTGTTGAGATCAAGTCCTTGACGTCATTTACTTAGACCATACTCTTCTTTATTTTTTAATGGCGGTTACTGTCATTTGGCTTTAAAAAGGTTGTAATTTTTATATTGAGTAAATTTTTTTTTAAATGGTGTAGTTTAAAATTCGAGAAAAAAATATTTTTTGGAAATAGATTTGTGTATTCCTATCCTTTTTTAACATTTCTATAATATTAGTATTAATTTTTGACAAGATTTATGTCAGTTTTTCGTAAATGACATCTAGAGATTGATCTTGCCAAAATTGCCATCGACTGTCATTCCCAGCTGTCCCTGATGCCGTTTTTTTTTTCGATTCAACTATTTTTCATAAATCTTCACTTCAATAATAATTGTATTTGATTTTGTAATTATAACTCTAAATTTTCTCTCAATTTTCTAGAAAAAATAATCAAATTTTAACATTTTTTTTGCGATCGTAGTAATGGCACATCTGGCGTCACTTATGCACTTATAGTATAGCACAGAAAGTGCCAAACATTGCCATTAGAGATCTCTAAACTAACTTAGGTTGCCAATCTGTTGCCACTCTACTAGTTGTGACAGTCACATAACTTAATGTAACATATACCATGTTATCATGTTAGTTTGACCCACTTTTAAAAGCTTATAACTTTTTTGTTTGTCAGGTTAAAGCAGTCATTCAAAAAACATGTTGTAGCAGTTTCAGCCAAGTTTTTCCGAGTGTTGTCAAAAATGACAGTAGGTGTCACATGTCAGATTTTTAAAACTAAAAAAACTTTTTAAATGGGACACCCTGTATATTAGTAGCGCATTAGATAGTCCCCTTTTCTCCGAATTCAAAAATGTATCACACATTAACATTATAAACGTCATATATCAGAGCCTGTAGAAAATATTTCGAAAATGCATCGAAAAAGGTGGTCATGTAGAGCAATATAGATTATGAAAATGAATAACCTATAACTGTTTTTAATTCTATAGCTAGTTATTGTTCGTTAATGTGTTGTGCTACATTGATAAGGCAAACTAACAAACATAATTTGGAAACAAAACCATTTATAACTATCTTGATTCTTTTAATTACCTAATTGTTTTTACATGCTTTTGTCAATTTTGAATGAAATTAAGAAGAAGAACGCACATGTGTGATACATTTTTGAATTCGGAGAAAAGGCGACTATCTAATGCGCTACTAATATACAGGGTGTCCCATTTAAAAAGTTTTTTTTAGTTTCAAAAATCTGACATGTGACACCTACTGTCATTTTTGACAACACTCGCAAAAACTTGGCTGAAACTGCTACAACATGCTTTTTGAATGAATGCTTTAACCCAACAAACAAAAAAGTTATAAGCTTTTGAAAGTGGGTCAAACTAAAATGATAACCCGGTACATACTACAACTTAATATTTTAATGTATGTTTTAAAGAATATTTCAACGTAAATTTTACATGGGTAATAAAATTACGGTAAAGCTGTTGGATACGCTTAAAATATCATTGAAAGAGCTTAATGACGACCTCTGTTGCTTATCCTACCAAATGCCCAAGAGTGACTATAATTTTTAAGCATCATTGAGAACCTCGCAATTGGTGGAATTTATTAGTGGTTTCAATTGCGCTTTATACTTTTTAGTTTACGATCATTCACAGCAATGTCTAAAAACACAATTAAAATTAATAGAATATCCTAGCAACAGCTTGCGTTAGTCAGTTGTATCCATAGAGAAAGCCTAATATTTAGCTTATAAAACAGTCAACTTTTGATTTCTAACCACAACTTCTCTTGACGGAAGATAATCAAAGGCCAAAATGACACTTTTCGCAAATTTTGAAGTATAATTAGTGGAAAAGTTAAAAGTTATCAAACTTTTAACTTTTCCACTAATATAATAACTATTTATTATAAAAACCAATTACACTAGAAGAACAACTTATTAAAGTGTTATAGAAAAGTTTTTTTTGGATATTGTTTTGCATGTTCCAATTTTCAGGTTTAAAATAAACTTGTATATTCTAAAATATAGGTATGGGAAACTGGTATCGACACTTTTAACAGAAAACCAAAGAAGGGCATTGGTTATCTTCAAGAGCATGGTTTACTGGGAGGTACTCAAGAGGAAGTGGCCAAATTCCTGCACAGCGAAGAGCGGCTGGACAAGACGAACATCGGAGATTTTCTGGGTGACAACGATGATTTCTGCAAGGAAGTCATGTACACTTATGTTGATCAGATGGAGTTTACCAACATGGACTTTGTGGCGGCGTTGAGGCATTTTCTCGATGGGTTTAGGTTGCCCGGCGAAGCACAGAAAATTGACAGGTAAACTACTAAATTATTTATTTGTATTATGTTCATAACGTAAATAAAAATCATAACATTTTAATAAGGTTGTAACTTTTTGATTTTTGAAGGAGACATTCATTAATAAAACACAAAAGGTGTTTTTTAGTGAAATTTAAAATCAAGTGTGAATCAAAGTGAACAAATCAAATAAAATAGTCAACTTCATACAGTTATTAATATAATATCTATTTATGTAACAAATTGCGAAATGAATGTTTTTTAAGCACGGGACACTGCGTCGAGTGCTTAAAACACTCTTTTCGCAACGAATTTCATACAAGATTTTTGGTGAAAGCGGATAATTTGAGATTTTCATGCTATTATATTATTATTTATTTTTAAACATTTTTTAAAATGTTCTGGTAATCGGTTTCTAAGGCATTGTTTAATGACAAAGTTCTGTCACGTTGAAACGTTGCCGTATTTCCTACAAAGTTTTGTGAAAAAATGAGTGATAATGACGAGCCTTTGGATGTTCAACAAGCTGCTGAAACTGCGCTATCCACGTTAGTGCCCGAGAAGTCGAAAAACTTATATGAGACCACCTACAACAACTTTGAAACCTGGGTCAAAGAAAATAATTTTACTTACACTAGTGCCTAAACAAGTGTCACTTTTAGATACTAGTGCCTAAAAGAATGTCATTTCGAATCTCAAATAAATATCAAAAACTGTCAATTTCGAAACGCTTTCACAAAAAATAAAAAAATATTTTTTGTGATACACTCTATTGTTGTATATCAGAAGTGTGTAGCAGAAGTAGTAGTAGTAGAAGATAGCACTTTTTTTTATGATATTTTTTTCTGATGATTTTTTACTTGCCTATAAGATGAGACAAATAGAAGTTTCTGTAGGCATTCATTTCTACGAATCGCTTTCCCCCCCAAGAATTTCACGGTACGTCGCTGCTGAGATTTAGGTACTTTTTTCTGATATACTGATAGTTCAGTCATTGGGGATTTTTGCTTAGAAAAAAGTCCGGAAGTTTTGCAACTTTGCTGGTTTATAGGTTTTGGGGTCCCTAACTAAAATCCATAAAATGCACATTTCCAGACATGCCGCCGGCGCCGCCATCTTAACAAGATGGCGCCCAAAATCGGTATTTTGTGAATATCTCGAAAACTATGCGTTTTTCGCGAAAATTTGAGGAGAGCAAAATTAAAGAGAATAAATTTCCTATAAAAAAGGTTTTATGAAAATTTTCGCTAATGTCAACCGTTTAGGCACAAAATCCCTGGAAAGTTTACAATTTTGCGTAAAATTTGATATATTATGTATAGTCGATTTTCCGAAATCAAATGTCGATTACGGTTCACTAAAACTAGTTTTAGTTTAGTTTCTTCAATTTTGTCATAAAACAGTGGCGTATCATTAAGTCGCTCATTAATTTATGAATAATTAATTTTAATTATTGAAAATGTCTACTTGTTTCCACACCACCCCATTAAAAACTTTAACTTATCTGCCCGACGGATCTGGCTCAATTGATGTCAAAGTCGATCGTGTCTGCTGTGCTGGGCTCATCAGGGGGTCTCTCAATACGTCCAACTCTTCATCTTCAGCCGCCAGAGGGATATCTACAGGCAAGTCCAACTCCTCTTCATCGGATTCGTCGAGTGACACTTCAGTGACGTTGTCACAGGATTTCCCATTGCAGTATGCACAAATCATTGAACATTTTAATCCTGCTTTTCTGCATCCGCAGGCTTTACCATAGTTGTTAGTTTTGCATTTACAGGATAAAAATGCCAACAGGGATTTTGGAGCTGGATTTTTCAACGTTGCGACTGGAGTAATGCCTGTTTTTGTTTTCTTCCAACCCCATTCTTCGGCATTTTTGGTACAACCCTCGGTACAACCAGACCAATGCTGAACCTGGTGGTAAGTTCGCAATGAATGCTGTCCAGCACGACAATTAATTATTCATAAATTAATGAGCGAATTAATGATACGCCACTGTTTCATGACAAAATTGAAGAAACTAAACTAAAACTAGTTTTAGTGAACCCTAATCGACATTTGATTTCGGAAAATCGACTATACATAATATATCATATTCATTGCAAAATTGTAAAATTTTCAGGGATTTTGTGCCTAAACGGTTGACTTTAGCGAACATTTTCATAAAACCTTTTTTATAGGAAATTTTATTCTCCTTAATTTTGCTCTTCCCAAATTTTCGCGAAAAACGCATAGTTTTCGAGATATTCACAAAATACCGATTTTAGGCGCCATCTTGGCAAGATGACGGCGCCGGCGGCAAGTCTGGAAATGTGCATTTTATGGTTTTTAGTTAGGGACCCCAAAACCTATAAACTTGCAAAGTTTCAAAACTTCCGGACTTTTTTCCAAGTAGGCTCCTTTTTTGATCCCCAATGACTGAACTATGAATCTTTTTCTAGACAATAGGTTGAGGTGATTATTTTGTTATTTATTTCTTTTGCATTCAGGTTGTATTTTGTATTATTATTCCGTTAACAGTTGAATGAAGTTCTTTATTAATGCTTTTTATAATCTTCAAAAAAAAAAATAGAGTTAATATAAATCCGTATACTATTCTAGCTTTATAATTTTATAATGTTTTTTTTAACGATAATTCTAATTCTATCACTCGGCCGGATAACTTGGCAGCTGTGGTCATTAAACCAAAATATTACTACATCTATATCTCTGACTACTACTAACTGCTACTAACCAACAATTTGGTTTGTGTGGTCTGTTTTTGTTTAAATGTTTTGTTTATTATTCATGTTGGGAATTTATTTTTAAATTAATGTTAATTGTTAAGCAAACTCATAGAATATGTATTTCTTTTCCATAATCAAAATTACCACTCTAAATTTTACATAACCAAATTGTCACTCTAAATCGCTGTCTTTTTCAGACAGATGTCATTTGTCATTCAATTCATTATTCGAATTATCAAAATGTTGTTAACAAAAGTTTCATCATTAAAATAAAATTTTAATCAATCACAATTTTTTATCTCTTATCATTTACCGGATTAATAATACAGAAATTACAGTTCAGTTACAAATAATTCATTATTTATAGTGATTTAGAGTAATTTTATTAAGAATATTCGTATAATTTAACGAATACTCTTGCTGATTATTGGTTTAAAGTAAATATGACAGTGTCTTCCAATGAAAATGCGAGTTACTAACTCTAAATTCTAATTCTGAGCTGGCAAATTTACTTCCTAGCACACAAGTTTGGTACAATATCAAGTTTATTATAGTGATTTTCTTAGCCGCGTATGGCACAGATCGTTACCCAGTGTTACCACCAAGCTTATTTTTCATTGGGGTAGATTATCGCGAGATAGCGGGGTTAAATTGTTTTACAAAGGGGTAGATCTACCCCGAATGGAGTAGCTGTGGCAACACCGCCGCTATCACTTCTCTTTTCGCGCGTCACGGCCGTCTCGCGGCCTTGAATTTTTACTCCCAACGCGCGTAAAGAAGTTTCACTTCAAAAATATAACACTAACACTCGTTTTAAACAGAAGTTTAAACATCTTTTAAACAGGTATTTAAAACAAGTAAAGGTGTTTTAAATTTTTCTTAACATTAACCCTGGTACCAGCCGAGGTACCAGCTATAAATTTAAGTTTTTTATTTAGTTTAAAATGATAAGTTTTGGTATGATATTGTTGGATATTGCCTTTAATTATGTGCAATAAACACACATTCAAATGAAGATATACTTACAGTAAACATTTCTGAGCATTGTATTAGTCACAATAATTATTAGTAAAATTATATATGAATATTCTTCATTATAGGTTAATGGAAAAATTTGCAAGTAGATATTGCGAGTGCAACCCCAACAACGGTCTATTCTCCAGCGCCGACACGGCCTACGTATTAGGATTCTCCATAATAATGCTCACCACAGATCTCCACTCGCCCCAAGTCAAAAACAAAATGACGAAAGAACAGTACATCAAACTGAACCGGGGAAACACCGACTGCAAGGAAGTCCCCGAAGAATATTTATCTCAAATATACGACGAAATAGCTGGACACGAAATCAAAATGAAAAACACCGTTAACAAACCAGGGAAGCATCAAATCAACAGCGAAAAAAGACGGAAAATCTTGTTTAACATGGAAATGGAAGCTATATCTACAGCTGCTAAAAATTTGATGGAGTCAGTATCTCACGTCCAAACGCCTTTCACATTGGCAAAACACTTAGAACATGTCAGACCCATGTTTAAAATGGCTTGGACGTCTTTCTTGGCTGCTTTCAGTGTGGGTCTTCAGGATTGTGACGACCCAGAAGTAGCTTCGTTGTGCTTGGACGGAATCAGATGTGCCATAAGGATAGCTTGCATTTTCCATATGACTTTGGAAAGAGACGCTTACGTTCAAGCCCTCGCAAGGTTTACTTTATTAACAGCCAACTCACCCATCATGGATATGAAAGCCAAAAACATTGACACGATTAAAACGTTGATAATGGTCGCTCACACCGACGGGAACTACTTAGGATCGTCCTGGTTGGATATTCTGAAGTGTATTTCACAGTTGGAACTGGCCCAGCTTATTGGAACAGGTGTACGTCCAGAATTCCTTTCGGGTCCCGGTCATAAACCTCCTGATCCTAGCTACAAGGAGCATATCGGCCAAACAAGCTCCCAAAGTGTTGTGGTAGCCGTTGACAGAATTTTTACTGGCTCTACTCGACTCGACGGAGATGCTATAGTGGATTTTGTCAAGGCACTGTGTCAAGTTTCCTTGGACGAACTAGCCCATCCCGGACATCCCAGAATGTTTTCGTTACAAAAGATCGTCGAAATCTCTTACTACAATATGGGAAGAATTCGTTTACAGTGGTCCAGGATCTGGCAAGTTCTCGGAGAACATTTCAATACCGTCGGTTGTAGCAAGAACGAGGAAGTGTGTTTCTTTGCGGTTGACAGTTTGAGACAGCTTTCTATGAAGTTCATAGAGAAAGGTGAATTTTCGAATTTCCGATTCCAGAAAGATTTTCTCCGTCCTTTCGAACATATCATGAAGAAAAACGTATCGCCGACTATAAGGGATATGGTCGTGCGATGCGTAGCTCAGATGGTCAATTCGCAAGCGAGCAATATTAAATCCGGTTGGAAGAATATTTTTTCGGTATTCCACTTAGCTGCAGGAGACCAGGAGGAAGCTATCGTCGAACTTGCTTTCCAGACTTCCGGTAAAATAATCACCGAACTATATGAAAGACAGTTTCCGGCTATGATAGACTCATTCCAAGACGCCGTCAAGTGTCTTTCTGAGTTTGCCTGTAACGCCAGGTTTCCTGACACTTCCATGGAGGCTATACGGTTGGTGCGATCGTGCGCGTGTAGCGTGGCAACGGCACCGAACCTTTTTGCCGAACATGGTGGAATGGAGACAGATGTCGCTATAACCGAGGATGACAGAGTGTGGGTCCGAGGCTGGTTTCCGCTACTCTTCTCTTTATCCTGTGTAGTGAACAGATGCAAGCTTGACGTTAGAACACGGGCTCTAACGGTACTGTTCGAGATAATTAAGACTTACGGTGACACTTTCAAGCCGCACTGGTGGAAAGATCTGTTTAAAATCTTGTTCAGGATTTTTGATAATATGAAGTTACCGGAGAAACATACAGAGAAAGCTGAATGGATGACAACTACGTGTAATCACGCCTTATACGCGATTGTCGATGTGTTTACTCAGTACTTTGACGTATTGGGGCCTTTGCTTCTTGAAGAGTTATACGCCCAACTGCATTGGTGCGTGCAACAAGACAACGAACAACTAGCTAAATCAGGAACAAATTGTTTAGAAAACCTAGTTAACTCGAACGGGCATAAATTTACCGAAACTACCTGGGAGAAAACTTGTCAGTGCATGTTGGATATCTTCAATTCGACCATACCTTCGGCCCTACTGACTTGGAAGCCGGATTCGATGAAAACGACGGCGATCATTGAACACAACGGGGATGTTAACGTGAAAGGTATACTGAAACGATCGGTGAGCTTCGCCGATCAACAGGCTCCGAACGCGGAGGTGGCGTTGTTTTACAGTTTGGAGATTAAGAGCGTGGTGCAATTGGAGTTGATTCAGACCATAGATAACATCGTCTTTTACCCGGCGACTTCGCGGAAGGAGGACGCTGAAACGTTGGCTTTGGCGGCGGCGGATATGACGGGCAGCGGGAATTTGACGGAGTTCCAGAGGGAAGAGCAAGGGATGTACCGGTTGCTGAAGTCATCACATTTGCTTAAGTTGACAGACTGTCTACTGCAATCACACAGGTAAGTTCATTTAACATTAGGATTATATAAAGAAACTATTTTTTTTAAATAGTGGTTTCAAAATAATGAGAAAATACTAATCAATTTACAAAGCTTAACGCTAAAATTGTGATGAGCTCTCCTAGATGTTAAATGGGTTTATATTGTGCTGGCAACTCTTACTTTTGGGTCGGTATTTACATGTGTGGAAGTAAATCGCATAGGGATCTTATTAAGTCGGAGTGAGAGAAATGGGACGGTGTGCTGTTGCGGCGTTGCCACATTTCGCCGGTGCGCCTTTCCCTAGCAAGTAAGTAGTAAAGTAAAATCACGATCGTATACCGCTTATTTTTAAGACTTTTTTTTCGAAAAGATAACTAGATAAAATCATTATATTTTTTTTTATAACGAGAAAACGTCAGTAATCGCGATAATTTAAAAACTGAACTTTTTAACACATAACAGGCTATAACTCAAGAACCAGTTTAGATATTGAAACTCCTTTTTTTATTTTGAAGTTCGAATCTTTTACAAGATGTTTAAATAAGAAAAATTCGATAGGCTTGTTTTCCATTCAGAAATTTTAAAAAACCCATCCATTTACTTTTAGTGCATAGCAGTTTTCAGCAATCGTGTAACTTTTTTTTATAAAGATTTTCACATAATCTGCGAAGAAAATATAGCAGAAATATTTAGAAAGTTTTTGAAAAAAACTACAATCAATTATTTCTAATGGATTTCGAGATATCCACTTTTGAATTCAGAGTTCTAATAGCGCGACCACTGTCGAACACCAACAATTCCACTTATATTTACCAAAAGTGCAGGTGTTTCTAACTTGTACTTAAACATTTACAAGCTATAGTGAAAATTACAACGACTCGTTAATAAATAAACAAATAAAGTACACGACACATAATTAAATCGTGAAGACGAACGCATGATGTACACCCTTTCCTAGAATTTTAAGTACTGATTGGGTCGATCGGTCGACCGCGACGAATTTGCTATATCCCCTTCCACCTCTCTTAGCAATGTTTTCTCTCTTTGTTCAGTACATTATAAACGAATTTTACCCTTACATACGGAAATCTTGACCCAAAACTAACCGTTGCCAGTCCTTAGTAGACCTATCTAACAAAAAGTATAGATTCTAAGTTAATTGTCAATTGATAACAGGATATTCAAACAATGCCAGCATAATATTTGTCTCACTTTTTAGCATCTGTTTATGATATAGTTAAGATTTGTTTAACAAGTAAATTAGGTACCAATATATTGCATTTTAATGCAAGAGCAAATTCTGGGAGTAATATAATAATCAAACAAATAAAAATCAAAATATCTGTTGCTATGCAAAAACATAATAAACATTTCAGAACGTTTATGTCCCCCTTGTCTGAAACAAAAAAAAAGTTAAATAAGTTAAAATTGAAATGGAAAGTAGATTTGATAAAAAAAACTTTAAAACATTTACTATACAAGGTGTCCCAGAAATAAGTGCGAGTATTTTACGGGGTGGTAGATCTGGTCAAAAGAAACCTATTTCCTCGTTTTACACCATTTTGCGGTCAAATTATACTACCAGTTAAAATACTTGCCTCCTCTGGGACACCCTTAATACACATTTGTATACTTAACCTAGCAAAATAAAACACCAAATCACCACAATACACCAAAACACTTTTGCTTTTACACTGGACGCGCGTTTCTCTAACCATATTAGCATCATCAGCAGATGATTATAAACTAAACTACAATCTACAATTTGAGCGTTATATATCTATTAGTGAGCGTTATATACCTATCAGTGGGCACCGAGTGGGCGTGACAAGATCTAGCCAACCGAGTCAGAGCCCACCGAGCGTAACAGTTAGATTTCCGCCACTAGAGTAGTAGGAACAAAGAACTTTAGTGTTTTATTTTGCTGTGTAACACCAAAGATTCCAACCCTCAACTGTAATACTTAATCTAAATTTATAATTTCTGACAGATTTTTATTTTAGTGGGATTATAAAAAAGTTGTGTGCATGGGTAGTATATATTTTAAAACATTGTATGTTAGTTACTTACAACTATAAAAAATCCGTATTTATTTTTTAGATTCGCCAAAAATTTCAACGTCAATCACGAACAACGAAACCTATTGTGGAAAGCCGGATACAGAGGTTCGGTGAAACCTAACCTCCTAAAGCAGGAAACGCAAAGTTTGGCCTGTTTGCTTAGGATCCTGTTCAAAATGTACTGCGACGAGGGCAGGAGACGCGATTGGGATATTATAGAGACGAAACTGATTGCGGTGTGCCAGGAGGGTTTCGATTACTTCTTGCAGTTGCAGAGCGAGACCCACAGGGAGGCTTGGACGTCTTTACTCCTATTAGTATTAACTAGGATGCTTAAAATGCCTGACAGCAGGGTAAGTATTAATTATAATAAATATGGTATGATTGTGTAAATTATAAATAAATGTTTTGACTACAACTTATGAAATTTTCTACGGAGCAATAAACAATGATTACAATAGTTGGGTATTCTGATTTTGCTCAATTGGTGGGCAATCAATTGGGGCGTCAAGTTCCAAAACCCGCCTTATCCGTTTTTTTTTAATGACCTAATGACATATATTAATAGTGGACCCTCAAATCTATATAAACATAATTCCAAACCCAAACTGCAGTAAAAGTCGCCTATTCTTATATAAAATTCACTACAAATTACATTACTGAATAAAAAAATATTACATATAAAATGACAGCGTTCTTCATTTCATAGCCAATATGCATCATACTCCAATAAAAGCCACCTTATCCGAATTATTTTTGATTTTTTTTTGTAAAATTAAATATTAATTTTATGATTTTATATTATTTTATAATATATATATTTACAATGATTCCACTCAATGGGCACGTTTTTTTGTAAAATAACGCTTCAAATATTTGCTGAAACAGTTTTTGCTTATTATCTTGAAACAACGTTTGTGGGATGAGACGGGTTTTGCACCTTGATGCCTCAATTTAAGAAATTCTTTATCAGCTATTATCACTAGTGTTAAAACCTTTGAATAAAAATATTAAGGAAAGAGTATAATGCTATCCATGTATTCATGTATGGTAGACGGAGGTGAGGCCCTAGGGTGGGGATCTTTGACAGTTCTGTTTGACCATTTATCTTACATATTTGAATTGGATTCGAAATTTTGTGGATTTGTCAGACTTTAATGAGCTTATTTTATGTTATTTATTGTTTATTCTACAACTAGTAGTTGTTTAAAGGTAGTAAATCTAAAAGGACATTTTTTGTGACAGAACTTAACTAAATTAACAGTGACACTATTGCGATTTGTCGAGAAAGACTGTAAAATAGTTGGTAGTGTAGCGTGCGGTAGATCTCGGTTAAAATTCGAGGGAAATACTGGAATAATTTTTCGCTGGTAAGTGACTATACCGATTTGGTAATTTTAGAAGTGTGGTCTGGATTTTAACGTGTAAGACAGAGAATAATATAAATGACCGGTTGACAGACAGAGAGACAAAATCAAAAGCGGCATAGTGTTGCCGGTTTTTACGGTTGTAGGAAATTGTGTAGAAAAATAACTATTTAAACTATTTTAAAAACTTTCATGTATACTACTGAAATGAGGGTAATATATTGTTACGTTTTTCGTCGGTTCTGTGTGGATAGAAAGTCACAATTTATTTAAACACGATTTATTTTACACTAGTAACTTAACAATAACGATAAAACTACTTAAAGAACTATTTATAACTATATTTACAAACTTATTTATCTACCGTATTTATTCAGAGCAAAAACAAGAAGCCTCGACCGTAGCACACTGTAGTTTATTATCGTCTGTCTCTTGCGTACCGGCCTCGGTATATATACATATATATATACGCGTGCGACGGAGAGTAGAATGATCTGGGCGGTGCTGGAAAATTCTTAGCCGCTGTGTTCTCGAATTTCTAGGCTCTTCTAGGTCATATTAAAGCGGGACTGGTTTCGCAACAATATCTAAGCTAAATATAATCTATTATATCTGTAGGAAATTTTTTTGAAAATTGTGAAAAATAAGGTTCCAGCCCTAGATGCAACATTTTCCATAAACGACTACATGTGCGGTTTGAACTTTTGATGCAAAATCCGGCAATACCGCATAGAAGAAATGTATCAACCCAACTTTTATCTCTTGTTAATACATTTGATTTTCCATTAAGCTGCCGACATCACTGTCTTAAGCCTGATTTTCATGCATCCGTTGTCCGACGATACGATGATACGATATTAATTTTATTGGTTGAATTTAAAGACTTCCGTTGGTTAGAAACGGTTAACCAATCGAAGCCTTTAAATACAACCAATGAAATTAATATCGTATCAACGTATCGTCGGACAACGGATGCATGAAAATCAAGCTTTACACGTTAAAATCCAGACCACACTTCTAAAATGACCAAATCGGTCTGTAGTAAACCGACATGACATGGTACAAAGAAAACAAGGTATGATCGATAGCGGCTCCAATTTCTTTCAGTTTGCGCGTATCACCTGTGTCGTCATATGCCATACAAAAAAATATCCATATTGTTCAATTGCCACTAAAAAAAAGACCTAAAATAGAATTAGGTCATAACCTCAAAAATTATGTCAAATCGTTGAGCATTTGAAAAGTCATTTTCACGTTTATTATGTGTCATCAGTTTGACGATTTCAATAGTGCCGTTATCACCTGTGACGTAGTGACCAACCTGCGCAATATCATATCTTGTTTTCTTTGTATCATGGTAAACCGATCATTAAAGAAATTCACTTGACATTAACTAATTATATATTTTTCCTTGCATTTTTGCTTTTATTTACTACTTGTCAAAGATTGTCAAGTGACGTCAAAGAATTTAGATACGTCAATTTGACTTATCTGGTTCAGTATTGAATCGGATGTTTGTGTTAATAAATAATTATTATAAACTTATCTAAAATATGTCTATATCTATGTGGCGGATTCATCTCTCCAAAAAATCCTATATGGGTATTTCGCCACTGCATGAAAATCTACAAAATAAAATAGTTATTTTTTGTAAACTCTTCTGCGTTAACCCAAACGGAAACTACTTGTCAGAAGTTAGGTTTACAGATATACGAATTTGCCTAACGAAATTTGCCTAAAAAATGAACAGAACGTCAACGGTTTTTGTAGACGTATCTGTTTAAAAAAAAACTAAAGTGTTCTCGAATAGTTGAATTTAAATATTTTAAATAGTTTTTTCTTTATTCTTTGTATTTTTTTGCTTCCGACGACGGAAATAGATAAACTTTCCGAAACGTTAAGCATTTTTTTGTTCGTTAGGCAAATTTGTATATCTGTAAACCTAACTTCTGACAAGTAGTTTCCGTTTGGGTTAACGCAGAAGTGTTTACAAAAAATAACTATTTTATTTCGTAGATTTTCTTGCAGTGGCGAAATACCCATATAGGATTTTTGGAAAAACTTCTATTTTTATTAGAATAAAAAAATATGTTTCATATTTCCCTCTACACATGTTACTGTTGAATCAATAAATAACAAACGTGTAAGTAATAGCTGTAAAAGTTTCCACTGATATATAAAAGTAACAGTTTTACCAGTCTGTATGAAATTATGTATGTTTTTGGAAGTGTAAAGTAAGAATATTTTTTTACCTTTTTCAGTTTGCAGTACACGTATCCCGGTACTACCCCCACTTGTGCGAAATCGTCTGTTTCGACCTGAAAGCCGAACTTCGATCGATTCTCCGACGGGTTTTCCTACGAATAGGACCAGTGTTTCATATAACCTCCACTTAGCTTAACTTTGACCTAACTCTATTTCAGTGTCTTTATCTTCTTTGAGTAGTTTAAAAGAATAGTTCGTAGACGATTCGTGAAAGTAACGACGATATGATTGCGATTAGATGATGGTATTTTATGTAAAAAAAATCTAAAAGGATATTCAACCTTTATAAGGTACTGCTGCAGATTTTGATTGGTTAGTAGAGACTGAACTGTGAGATAAATATTATATATTGGGTTTATAACTTTATATGTCAATTTTATACACTACTCTGACCATATACCAAGGTGAAAGATACCATAATTCAAAGAAATTAACTTCATAATTTTGCTTACTATGTACCAGATTTATGACTTAAACAAATATAGTTAGAAAAACACAAGAAATCACATTTTGATTTCCATTTTGCTTTTCTTTGGTTTTCAAAATTATGGTTGGTTGTGACAATGATCAAAAATGTGATGAATTTTAGTATTAAAAGTTTTTTTTTGGTTTTCATTCAATTTATTTTTATATAGAAAAACTTAAATTATATATTTTTTGTAATATATACCGGGCGCGTCTCAAAAGTGGCGCACTCCTATAACTTTTTTATTTTTCCAGATAAAAAAACGAGATTTGGTATGTTAGTATATGACATAAATTAGGATTGATTCACGTACTCAATTCTTTTCGGGCACTTCCTCTTTCACCGGAAATCACTACAACTTTTGATTTTTAAATGGAATCCTCGGTATTTTTGTACTTTATTTGATAGACAGCCTGAATAGAATGACATATCATAGTCAACTTTTGAGATTTTTGCTTAAAAAATCACATTTTAAATTTACACACATTAAAAACACTAATTTTTAATCAAGGAGCCTTGGAAAAATAGATTTAATCGTCTAATGGTTTTATGGTCTTGTCCTGACCTGTTATGTCATGACTAGTTAAAAGATACTTAAATCGTATTTTTAATCATATCTCAATTTTGGTGGCTCATTAGCATATTTGGAAAAAGAATTTTTTTAAGAATAATTTGGTACCACATAATTGATATTTCGAGTAAAATTGTCGTTATGAACCGCATATTATAATTTTCAAATAAACCATATGCAAAAATGTTAAAAGTTGTCATATGATATGTCATTCTATTCAGAGTGTAATTTTCTATCGAATAAAGTAAAAAAATATCGAGGGTGCCATTTAAACATCAAAAGTTGTAGTTATTTTCGGTGAAACAGGAAGTGACCGGAAAAAATTGAATAAGTCAATCAATCCTAATTTATGTCGTATACCTACTGAAACCCCAAATCTCGTTTTTTACCTGAAAAATTAAAAAAGTTATAGAATTGAGCCACTTTTGAGACGCACCCGGTATATCAATGATCAATATTATTTTCATACAAGAATTTATATTAATTGTTGAGAATGAACTTATCAATTCAATAAAATATAATCTATATGATATACAGGGTGATGCCTCTCATACGACATGGATTCTCCAAGGAATACCTCATTTTTTAAGCACGTTTTTTGAGTATATGCAAGCTTATTTTGACCACATTCTTAACTGAACTTATTAAGAGCTCTACAGAATGTCTCAAAAATATAATTTTTAATTGAACTTAATTTTTGCATTCTGCATTGAAACCAAAATCCAAAATAATATACCGGATGTCCCATAACATCATAGTAACTTGTCCCCCGACATGTAACCAGTCTTCAGGGTGGGCCAAATTGGACACTTTTAAAGGGGGGTTTTCCAAACCAAAACACCCTTTTCTATAGGAGATATAGGCGAAAACTAATATCCCCGGTTAATCTCGAGAATAACACAACAAAACAACCAAAAATATAACCAAACCCAAACATTAACCTGTTAATGTCGACATTAACCGGACATCGGACTTTAACCGTAACATATACAGGGTGTCCCAGGCTGAGCGTGCATTAGAAGTTTCTAGAGAACCACAATATCTACATCGGAGATTTTTTGCACCATTGCAAAACAATGATTGCAACCATTGTTTTACAACGAGATCTATCGATTAAAAATATTTCAATATGGCGGCACTTCCGGAAATACCGGAAGTTGACAGCAACTTTCTTAATTTAAACGGATGCCCCCATTTTTTATTACATACTAAAATTCTCTGTAAAATTCTATGAATATTGATGTTAAACACTCTATATCCTAACATTAACTGTTTTTGAGAAAAAAAATATTTTAAATTTTTGGGCGAAAAAAACTACCTGTCAAAAAAATTTGTATAGCCTAAAATTCAAATTTAGTAATTACCACGGCCCCTGTGACATAAAGAGAAGACATGTGGCTATCTATTTTAAAAATTAAATTGTTCAAATGTCATATAATAATGGCGGTAGCTGTCATGGAATTGAGTGATTAAAAAATTATCATAAATCATTTTTTTCAAAAGGAAACCCACTTTTTTTATTTCACTAATGAAACGGTTTTTCAATTCGATACTTTTTAACTATACATGTTCCTATACCTAAAATAAATCGTTTTTAATTTATTGAAGATTGAGTTTGAAAACGTATATTTTTCTTGATTTTATCTAGCTTCCTTTGGCATTAAGTGTCAAACGGTCAGACAATTTATTTCCATCTGTCAGAAAACGAATTATCTGAATTTCCTATAGTATAAATACTGCCTGCTTAAGAGTTTAAAAAGTGTATTTATAAAATTATATCTCGTATTTTCACTCTTTAGTGATATCTAATAGTTGATATTATTATTGATATTCCGTATAATCGAAAAAAACCAGCACAAAGTTGGCTCGAAAATGATGCTGCTTTTTGAACAGTGTCAAAATATGACATGGCCAGATCTACTGTTTTACATCACTTGACGTTTAAAGTCATAGGCTACTGGTTAAAATCAAGAAAAATATACGCTTTAAAACTAAATCGTAAATGACTTAAAACCGATTAATTTTAGGTATAGGAACATGTATAGTTAAAAAGTAAGGCGAATTGAAAAGCCTTTTGTGGGTGGGCAAAAAAAGTGGGTTTCCATTTGAAAAAAATGATTTATGAAAATTTTTTAATCGCTCAATTCTATGACAGCTGCGGCCGTTATTATATGACATTCAAACAATTTAATTTTTGAAATACATAGCCACATGTTTTCTCTTTATGGCACAGTGGCTGTGGTAACCACTAAATTTGACGTTTAGGCTATACACATATTTTTGACAGGCAGTTTTTTTTCTCAAAAACGGTTAATGTTAGATATAGAGCGTTTAATATCAAAATTCATAAAATTTTACAGAGAATTTAAGTACATAATAAAAAATGGGGGCATCCATTTAAAATATGAAAGTTGCTGTCAACTTCCGGTATTTCCGAAAGTGCCGCCATATTGAAAATATTTTTAATCGATAGATCTCGTTGTGAAACTATGATGTGCAAAAAATCTCCGAGCTAGATGTTGTAGTTCTCTAGAAACTTCTAATGCACGCTCAGCCTGGGACACCCTGTATACTTAAACCATTAAATTCTCCGTAAAAAGGCGCTTTGGACCGACAGTGTTGAATGGGTCTTAAATCATGAATAACGGACTGTCCGTCATAATGACAGACGTCTAATCATATTACCTGTAGAGGTCCAAGTATTGTTAATATACATATGTATAGTCCAAATCAAGCTACGTATGCCCTAAAACTATCGTTCTAATACTATTTGCCATTCTTATGGTAGGCGTAAACAGGAGCACCCTGTATATATTATAAGAGGTTTTCCTTCAAAAGGTCAGAGTATAATAAATATAGGTCTATTGTTTTTTCATGAAGAACAAATAAAATAACACACCTTTGTGACTGAACACTTATACAGGGTGGCGCACCTCATTCGCCTCGGTTGATTATACGAAAACGGAAAGATGTAAAAACAAAATATTTTATGGGTATATGTGGGGAGGTAATGTGCACAATTTAAAATTATTTTGAAATATACAGGGTGTTTCAGAACTAAGATCCATACAAAAGTTATACTTTTTCTTATGGAACACCCGGTATTTTATTTCATTTTTGGATTCTTGGGCCCAAAAAAACGTATTCATTATAAGGGTTAAATATGTTTAAAATCTTTGGTGTTTGAGATATTGAAAGATATTTAAATTTGCATGCTACAATAGAATAGATTATTAACACCCTGTACATTACTTTTCAGAATTAGCTCTTGTGCTGACTTTAAAGGTAGAGAAATAAACTTTACAGAAAAATGGTATTCCTTCCTTAAATGTATACAGGGGTATCAAAAATTGCTGGTCTATTTTAAATAATTATTTTACATAAAAACTTCGTTATTTCAAATGCAACACTGTGTATTTTTTTAAATAAGTCGAAGCAGATTTTGCTCTTTCAAACTGTATTAGGATTTCCTATACCTATCTGGCTCAGATTTTGAATAAAAAGCGATTTTTCAATAAAATTGTAATCAAGATGGCTAGTGTTGTCATGGCAAGTTTCTAGTGACAGTTAGTAGCCATTTTCAAAATCGAAATTAGTTTATGGACTTATTTAAATTTATACCAGTTTACTTTTATTTAATTTACCTACAGTAGTTTAATAAATAATATTTATTAAATATGTGTTTATTATTCTCTCAAGAAAAACGAAGAAGTAGTCTTTGAATTATTTTACGATGACTTGTAGATACATGGATTTTCGATAAAAGAACCAATTACGGCAAATTCATTTTCTTTACTTCCAACGACAGGTTCCTGCCTAATAGGTTTTTTATAAACCACACTAGCAGGCGAAATAGGACAAGAAGTTTTTCAAAGAAACTCTTATCAGGAAGATTCCTATTTGGATATCTTTGAGTATAAACCCTTGAGGTCAAGAAGCAATTTTCCTCACAAAATAATATCAGTAGTAACATATCTATTCGTTCCGCCAGCAGAAACGTTTTTTTTTTCTTGATAAAATAATGAATATACTTACTTATTAAACTATTGTAAGTAAATTTAAGTAAACTGTTATAAATTATAAATAATAATGTCCATAAACTAATGTCGACTTTGAAAATAGTTACTAACTGTCACTAGAAAATTGCCATGGCGACACCAGCCATCTTGATTACAATTTTATTTAAAAATTGCTTTTTATTCAAAATCTGAACTAGATAGGTATAGGAAACCCTAATATAGTTTGAAAGAGCATTTGAATCTGCTTAGATTTATTTAAAAAAATACAGGGTGTTACATTTGAAATAACAAAGTTTTTATATAAAATATATCCTTAAAATAGATCAGCAACTTTTGATAGCCCTGTATAAATTTAAGGAACAAATACCATTTTTTAGTAAAGTTTATTTCTCTACCTGTAAATTCTGCATAAGAATTAATTCTGAAAAGTAATGTACAGGGTGTTAATAATATTTTCTATTGTAGCGTGCAAATTTAAATATCTTTAAATATGTCAAAAACTAAAGATTTCAAACATAAAATGCATTTATTATAAGGGTTAAAACCCTTATAATAAATGCCTTTTTTTGGGCCCAAGAATCGAAAAATGAAATGAAATACCGGGTGTTCCATAAGAAAAATATAACTTTGGTATGGATCTTAGTTCTGAAATACCCTGTATATTTCAAAATAATTTTAAATTGTGCACATTTTCTCCGCACATATACATACAAAATATTTTGTTTCTACATATTTCCGTTTTCGTATAATAAACCGAGGCGAATGAGGTGCGCCACCCTGTATTTATTTAACCCACACTTATGTTGATTATATCAAAAATAAGCGTATTATTTGAAAAATATGAACGTATATTGTTAATGCCTATTTAGGTAAATATTTGTATATATAACAGAAATTATACTAGATTTTAATTGTCATTCCTATATTAAGTGATTATTTCATAGAAAATTAGATGTAGGAAATAAATATAAAAATTTTACGTGCCTTCAATAGTGGTTGCATGTTTCTTATTAGTATATATTTTAACCTATAGTATTCTACATAATAAATACACACTGATCGTGTAGTTTTTACCATATATAAAGAAAACTATTGGTTACAATATCTCTGTAACAAAAATGAGAAACATCAGACTCAACAATCTAAAAACTATCTAAACTTTTTAGATTGTTAAATATGAAGTAATATGTTTTTTTGTCCAAATAAGAGCCTGTACATTTTTAGTCTTAGATGTAGCCATTATTTATTCTAAAAAATTTTAATTACGTGTTATTGAAATCTTTTTGTTGATTATAGAGATGTATTAGAGTCCGGACTTAAAATATAATTGTTTTATTAATATTAAAAACTGTAATAAAATGCTTACCAACATTTTGACGCCTTTTTATTACACCTATTAAACATATTATTACAGTATAACCTCTTAATAGTGGACACCTGCGGTGAATCCTACAGTGTCCGGTATATGGAGGTGTCCAGTATTTAGGGGATGTGTGAAGAATCGTTAAAAACATATTTATTATATAAATATGTATATAAATATTTATTATACAGAATGTCCCCGGATTGTCTTTACGTCTATAGAAACGGCTTTTGATTTTTAGGACTTAGAAAAAATCGACTAATTTTCATGTTTTCTCTAAATGTGCGTTGCACACCGGCTGCGCCGCGCAAAACATTTTTTTAGCGTGTACTTTTTAAGTGTATTTTTTTAGCGCGCCTAAAAGTATAAAAACTGATTTGCGCGGCTCAGCCGAGCCGGTGTGAACGCACCTTAAGACGGTATGGAAATTTGGAATAGTATACAGGGTGGTCCGAACCGTATTCCGGAAACTTCGGCAGCATATTTTGCAGATAAAAATATGTAAAAAAGTTCGTATAAATGTATGTCTTAAAATACTTAGTTCCGGAGATACAGGGTGTAGAAGTTTAATTTTTATTTCGATTTTTTCTAAATAATTTCTAAAGTAACGTCAATATTTGGATGAAAATTAGTGTCTGGGAGTTTTGTGACACGAGAAATTTGATTTTGATGTCAAAATGACTCTTATTTGTAGGGGGCACCACCTACATGCCTTTTGGCTATTTTGAAGAGTAATAACTGTTCGTCTGTCATAAAAATACTGACTAAAAAATATACATTTCCATGACTTTTTACGTAAAAAATATCTTTTGGTAAAAATCGCTACGAGCAACCGTTCTGAAGATATTTAGAATGGAAATAGTCAATACATGTAATTATTGCCAAAAAATAAGCACACGTTGAGTATAGTTCATCTTATAATACAATCTTAAAAATAGGTTGTTACTAAACATTAAATATCAAATTTACAAAAACCAAAACCAAGAAAAAAAAACAAATTACAAAAAAAAAGAGAAAACTAAACCTAAATAAATTAATTATGATAATAACAAATTATTAAATTATTATTATAAACCATTGTTATAAACCAACGTTAACTATTCATGCCCCCCACCCACCAGTGAGACCAAACGACCCTCAGAGCAGTCAAACACATCACAGTCAACGGAAACAGAGTTAAGGTTGCTACACATAGTGAAAATCGGATCCTGAAACCTAACGTTAGTTCTGGCTCAAAGAAGCGCAAAAGTGGTATTCGCTCTGGAGGTAGGTCGTGGCACCCGGAATGGTATCGTTTCCAAAACAGCAGCTTCCACAGGAAAGTTACTGAGTGAATGATCCTTCTCAAGGAAAGTGATTGCACATCGCACCGAGACAACGACTCAACGTGATCCACACCTCTAACAGGGTAAACCCCCTCCTCCCTGTAACACCAGTTGCTTTAAGAAACGCCTCTGTACTGATTCAAGGGATGCAACATGACAATCATAGACTGGGTACCATACCAACGATCCATACTCCAGCCTTGACCTAACCAACGAAAAATAGAGCAGCTTGAGAGGTTCGGAACCAACAAAGAGTTTACAGTTTCGAATAATAAAGCCAAGAAGTCTTGATGAACTCGCAACCATTTGATCAATATGAGTTATAAAGGTTAGTCGGTCGTCAAATACGACACCCAGATCCCTAAACGTTGTCTTTCTAGACAGTATATTGTTGGCAATACTGTACCCAAGTAGCATTTTCACGACTTGCGACCACATGTTTACTAAACACAACGTTGGATTAGTTACAAAAAATAGTTAGCTCCGTACCTTGGGTATTAAAATAAATGTAAACGTTGTTGTAACGTTGAACTAGTACTATAACAAAGTAAAAGCTTCTGCGACGTCGAATAAACGTTGTCTTGTAACCTTTTTTGCTTAAGTGATTTTTAGGTGATTCGGACAACGTAGTTACAAAGTTGGGAAATAAAGAGTTTTCCGACGTCACTTTCAGGACCTATTCCAACGTTGCGCAAACGTCGTCTGTTTTACTAATTCCAACGATGTTTAGATTTCCTTATTCTTACGTTGGTAGGACGTCGAGCCACTACCTTTTTGCAACTGTATTGAACCATAACCTTAAATCTTAAATTTTCACTTCATTGTTCTGTTTAGTCAGACAGTTCGGTGCTGTTTTTGTTTTTATAAAAAAAACATAATTAAAATGGGACGTAAGAAAGGCACATATAAAACTAAATTTAAATATACATCGACATATTACCGATACTTTATCCACTCCCTCGTTTATTTAGAATATAGAGGGCGGCACAAGCTAAACTCTAGGATGACTAAATTAGGCAATCTTGCGACTAGTATACTACCTGTTAAGGCTGAACTGCGACTTTATTAATCCAGTATGCGACTACTCCTGGACTACTCGAACTACTCCATCTTAATCTCCAAAACAACAAAGTGAAAGCCGCCATGTTGTTGAATAAGAAAATGTTTCGTTCCTAAAATAGCAATTCCTGCTTTTTGAATACATTAACTTGAAATATTTGACCCTAAACAACACGCGGAAACAATTTTTTTTTCGACTGCGAATAAATTATTCTCATTTTACAAAAAAAAATTCAAGAAATTTTTTAAAACTTCTTTAATTTTAAGGCCCATTAGTATTTTTCAAAGCAGAAACAATACATTTATCAATAAAGTTGTTTGCGTTTAAATTTTTTGCCTTGGGTAACGAGTTCTAGAGTTGGTTAAAGTGTTTCAATAATTATGATCTTCAAACATCCTCCTCACTTAAATACTTTTGTTTTGTTTTCCTTTACTGCCATCTGGCATATGTCTCTAACTAAATCATAAAAATAATATTTTTACTATAATTATCCCAATTTAGGATAAAACGCGACTTAGACGCCATATTATAGTTTTGTATTTCTGTGAATTAGGATTTTATACAACGTTGCAGTTTGTACTAAATTAGGCTGCTAGCCAACGTAGGTAACCAACGTCGTTTCGACCCAAAAATTATTCTCCAAACTAGTGCAGACTAGGGTTGGCACGAGGTTGTGCCGACGTTGCGCCCCGACGTTTGGTCGTGTGACACAACGTTGTCCCGACGTCCAAATGCTGCTTGGGTAATCAAACTGCACGGGAACCTGATAGGTTCTATGATATGACATGACACAGCATTTCGAGACATTGAGGTTCAATCGATTCTGAGTACACCACTGGTTAATTCCATCAATATTGCTTTGCAAGAATAGACAGTTGTCATGCCCGTCAATCTGCAAGTAGATCTTCAGATCATCGGCATAAGCCAGTTTTAAGCTGGAAATGCTTGTTAAGAGGTCATTGATGAATAAATTGAATATTAGTGGGCCAAGATTGGACCCCTGGGGAACTCCGGAAGTTGGAGTAAATGTGTCCGAGCTGCAACCCTCGACCTCGACAAACTGAAGACGATCAGTGAGATATGAGGACATGAGTGCTGTCAGTCTGTCAGAAAAATTGAATTGCCTACTTAACTTCACTAGCAAGATCTGATGATCGATTTGATCAAATGCTTTGCTGAAGTCAGTATACACCACATCAACCGGACATACATATATACAATATATGTCAGGCAAATTAATGATAAATTTTTCTGCGAAAAAATGATAATTAAACAGTTTCTGTTGAACTTTTGGCACAAAAAGATTTCAAATTTATGATTTAAGTCTAATAACTATTTAGTCAACATGTTTAATTTATGTCAATCATGACAGGTATTAATAATTTCAATTCCAAATATCTCGAGAACCATTACTCGTAGAGGTTTTTACCAAGATACCTTTTTTATGTGAAAAAAGTCGTAAATGTATATTTTTTAATCAGTAGTTTTATACAGGTATGGACGAAAAGTTATTACTCTTCAAACCAGTTAAAACATATGTAGGTGGCGCCCTCTACCAGTAGGAGTCATATTGACATGAAAATCCAAATTTCTTATGTCAAAAAACTTCCAGACACCAATTTTCATCCATATATTGACGTTACTTCATAAATTATTTGGAAAGAATTGAAATAAAATTGAACCTTCTACACCCCGTATCTCCGAAACTAAGCATTTTAAGACATACATTTATACGAACTTTTTTACTTATGATTTACTTATAATCTGCAGAATATGCTGCCGAAGTTTCCGGAATACAGTTCGAACCACCCTGTATAAACGAGACTAACCGTTTTAGAACAAGCAAAAAATTTAATGAAGAATGCATTTTTCTGAAAATGTCAATAATAAAGAGGTTTTTCCTCTTGTAAAGACAATCCGGGGACATACTGTATATAAAACTTTAAAATACATCAAATTTTTAAGGTACCAATTTTTCGTGCCTATGTAGATACGTTTAATTTGAAAACAGTAATAAAAAAATTATGCCTTCTGTGATTTTCCACTTGAACAATTTTTTTCTCATTTCAATAATAATATAGTTTTTATTTTCTTAGGTAGTTTTTAAACATATTTTCTTTTATGTTTGTATTTAGACATAAACGACCTTTTGATAACAATTTCTATATTAATAATATTCATTTAGGTGTTAAATTCTATTGGTTAAAATATTCGTGAACACCCTTGGCTTTATTTAAAATAAATTTATGTATATTAATTTAATATCATTCTTAATGGGTGACATGTAATAAAACAAGTTTTATTATATTAAAATTTATATTTGTATATCAAAAAGGCCACAATCCTTAAGACACTAAATAGTTTAAATATTAAAGTTTGATACAAAAAAAAAACATAAAAATTACACTACTTTTTCTCAGAAATAGTCGACGTCAAAAAAATGCATGCTTAAAAATTAAACTTTGGTAAGACTTGGTGAACTTGAGGGGGTTTGTTTTAAATTTAAGGACCTACTAGAGCTACTGGAATGTAAAGAGCGCGAAGATTTACTACTTGACAGCGATCTTTTAAGCTTTCCTAGTTTATGTTGCCGATCGGCAGCTATTATTAACATTCGTTCGGGGATGGTTAGGTCAAAAAATATCTCGTGGAATGAATAAAGTGCTGCAGTGAGCTAAAATGATTACATGAATAAAATTAGAACATACTTAAAATACAGGGTGCTACAAATTCGAGGCACGAGCATTGGTACCTCGGTAACCGTAATAGCACAGATAACATATGTAATAGATACGAACATGGTTAAATTGTGGTAAAGTTGCGCTTTGGGATGTCAAGATGCCAACAAAATTTTTTTATAAATTTCAAGGATTGCTCAGTTTTTTGGAAAAAAGGATTTTTTTGAAAATCAATTTTATTTTTTCCTTTCTTTACTTTTTCGAAAATAAAAAAACAAATTGCACATTCTCATAGCTACTTTATTAGGGATATCTGATAGTATTTTTAGATTTTCAAATTAGCTGATAATTTGTGAGAAACAGAGGCCAACTTATTTTCTTAAATATGGACCTGCATTTTTTATTTCAGGTTTTGAACAGAGTTGGCATGATATATATCAATGATTACCATTAATAAAATTAATAAATCAAATATAAATTTGTTTGTTGTTAGTTTTAGAATATGTTTATTTTTTTTGAATTTCCGTTTATTTTTTAGAATTTCCGTTTATTTCTTAGAATTCCTGATTATTTTTTAGAATTTCCGTTTATTTTTTAGAATTTCTGTTTATCTTTTAGAATTTCTGTTTATTTTTTAGAAGTTCTGTTTATTTTTTTAGAATTTCTGTATATTTTTTATATATTTTTGTTTTAATGTTGTTCCTATTATGCAAAGCAACAATAATTAAGTTGAAATAAAAATATTTGCTTGAGCTCTTGATTTTACTTCATACTAAACACAGCTTTAACATAAAAAATAAAAACAAAAATAAATATCAAAACAGAAATTGTACATTGTCAAAAATTTATTTAATTAAATATAAATAAAATATAAACATACATGTAAATAAACAACTGTATATAATGTCAATACTAAATTTAAATGGATAGAAAACAAAAACATTTCTAAATTTAGTGAATGTGTGTTAAATTTAGAACCCTAGATATTAATAAAAAAATCGTTAACCGCGTAAAAGGCTTTCTCCAGTAAGTATGATCTCAAGGCTCTGCGAAATGCAGGAAAGGATGAAATGGAATTAATTTCAGATGGCAGATGATAGTGCATTTTTTTTTGCATTGTACAATTGGGAACTCTTTACTAACTCAGAGTGAGGGGTTGGCAGATACATGTTATGCTCTGCGTTCCTAATTGGATAGCCATGAACTGGCTCTAGAGAAATACTCGATACGTGCTTGCGAACTAGGCAGACGGATTCGAGTATGAATAGGGAAGGAAGAGTTAATATTTTATATCTTCTAAACAAGTCCCGGCAGTGAGCACAACTGGTTAGCCTCAGTGAATATCGCACAGCTCTCTTTTGTAATTTGAAGATACGCTCAAATTGAGTCGCACAACACGCACCCCAGAATGGAAGTGCGTATCGGAGATGCGACTCATAAAGGGCATAATAGACTGTCCTAGATGTTGACAAATTAAGCACATTAGCAACTGATCTAAGTGCGAAACAGGCAGAACTTAATTTTTTAGCTAAAGCATCGATGTGCAAATCCCATTTTAAATAGTTGTCCACAACAAGGCCTAAAAATTTCACAGAATCAACGACGTCAATGGTGGTATTATCAAGTTGAAAAGGTAGCAACGTACTTTTATATGATAAGACTTTAGTTTTAGAGACGTTGAGACACAGATAATTAGAATCGCACCATGTTTTTATGTTGATTAAGTCACTGGAAATGGTTCTATGAAGTGCCGTGGTGTCCGGGCTGCTCCATGTGAAACAAGTATCATCCGCGAAGAGACAGATTTTACCACTGATGTCCAGACTAGCAATATCGTTGATAAACAACAGAAACAAAATAGGACCTAGCACTGAGCCCTGAGGTACTCCGCATTCTATTGGCTTGCAAGAAGACACAGTCTTATCAACCCTCACACGCTGGTTTCTGTTGTTAAGGTAGGACTTAAACCATTCAAGAGGCGTTCCCCTGATACCATAGTACTGCAATTTGTTAGTTAGGATGTTATGATTAACACAATCGAAAGCTTTCGAGAAATCACAGAAAATTGTTGCTGTAACGAGACGGTTGTTCAGACTGGAGTATACATTATTAAACAGCGAAAACATAGCGTCATTTGTACATTTGTTACTCAAGAACCCAAACTGAAAGGGGGTGAGTATTTTGTATTTTAGAAGAAATGATACAAGCCTCTTTTTAACCAGTCTCTCCATGATCTTCGATAACGGAAGGAGTGCAATTGGACGATAGTTGGAAGCTTGCTCTTTATCACCTCCTTTATGCAAAGGAATAATTATCGCCGACTTAAGGCAATTTGGAAAAGCACCATCTTCAAATGACATATTAATTAAGGCTGAAAGATGGTTTAATGTACATTCCGGCATACTAGAGAACATTTTAAGAGTAAGTCCGTCAGTCCCTGCTGAAGATTTATTTTTAATATCATTTAATGTATTGCGAAGCTCTGCCAACCCCACAGGCGTAAGGAAGAAACTGTGCAAATTAACATTATAGTCAGAGAGAAATGATAGAGGATCCAGGGAGGGTGAGATAGTATTCACTATATTCTTCGCCACATTTACAAAGTAATTGTTTAGGTCCTCAGGTGAAGTTGAGGTTATGTTGGACGAAGAAACCTTACTCCTCAAGTCATTCACAATCGACCATGTTTCTTTGGCAATATTACCGGACTCAGTCAACCTCCTATTGTAATAGATGTCCTTGGCGGCTTTTATAGTCTTATGGTAAATTTTCCTGTAAAGTTTCACGTACTCGTGAAAGAAGACACTATCCGAGAATTTTTTTAGGTGAGATAAAGAGCGCATGTTTTTTGCAAATGTACGTAGGCCCTTAGTAGTCCAGGGTTTATGATGTTTAATTTTGACAGGCCTGAGAGGAAAGGCTTTGGATGCCAGACCAGATAATGTTTGTGTAAATCTGGAAAATTCAGTGTCTACATCACCAGAGATGACATGCCAATCTGTTGTTAGACAAAGTTGCTTAAAATTTATAAAGTTTTTTTCATAAAAAATACGTCCTAATTTACGAAAAGTGTTTCTAGTCTCGGATTTTATGGAAAATTTTGTTAATACTCCTTCATGATCAGAGAAGCATGAGTTCAACACAGTACAGTCAACTAATTCTGGATCAAAGGATGACACGACATACGTGGATGTACAACTTCTAAATACGGCAGGTCGACAATAGAACGTTTTTCTTCGACAATGAAAACTTCCAAGAAAAAAGGCTGGTATCACATCTAATCCGGCTCGAAGGACCAAGTGTAATCTATCTAAGTGGACTGTATAATACAAATTGATTTGAGTCCGTTTGTTAATGGAATATTATATTTATACTATTTTTACAAATCAAAATAATATCTTGACAAATCAAAAACTAAAAACTATTTTTTTTAAATAAACATGTTTCGATGACAACGGTGATTTTTAACATCTTGATATAAATTATAAAAATTCTTATCATCTAACAATAATATTTTTCCTATTGCGGACAGCTTCACATATGAGCTAACATTTTTATTAGTCAAAATGTCTGTTTATCCACTAATTTATATCACTAACTTTATCACACTACAAAAACAAACTTTCAAGAAGAACACAAGTCTAAAATATCGTCGAAAATCCAAATCAACTCTTTATTATCACGGGTCAAACAGTATACCATAGATAAATGAAACAAGTTTAGATTGGAAAGCGCCCATAAGGACAATGTAAACACTATTTGGCGCTATTCTTGCAACGAACGGTCGCGACCCAAAGCTTTTGATAATTTCGGATCGGTTCGGCTTTTTCCGGAATTATGTCGCCAAATATTGTTTATTCAAATTTATTATTATTTTCTTTTAATTTTATAAATAAAATACAGTGTGCATACAAGAAACTTTATTTTATATAAGGACATGCATGTGAAATACCTACGAAACATTGGAAACCGATGCATGTTATGCCACAATTCACGATGGTTTTTGCATTTCACATCACAGTTTTTTAGTTTTTAATGCCACTTTTTCACAATTATCACGGGTTTGAGTAAGTAAAATTTAAATTAAACTCACAAGATAGCAATAATTACTTTGAAAATGCACGCTTTAAATACTTTTCGGTATTTTTTCATTGTGGGTGGTTTACATTTTGAAAGATTTTATAATTTGTGAAGATTCTGACCATAGATAATAAAGAAAATAACCATCTATTAAGGTAGATATGAAACTTAATAGTCAAATTTTGGGCCAAAGCGACCCTCCGTGTCCTTAGTCAAGACTACATTTAACCCAGCGCCTTCCCCTAAATGTTTTTTATATTTATATTTTAATTCAAAGGATTTACTTTTAAAGTTACTCTGATACATTAGTAGATCAGAATAACTTTCATAAAACATAAAAATAGATTAAGTTTACAGTTTATTAAAAAAAATTGTCTACAAGCTAGTAATTAAATCACAATATTTTTGATAAAACTTACATTAGTATAGTTAACAAAAACATATAAAAACTAGCTGATGCCCGCCCACTTTGCTATCCACAAATATTTGGAACCATATATTTCTTTTATATGTAATGTTTCTTTGACTAGTAACTGCAAAATTGTGCAAAATTACATTGACTTGAAAATTACATGACAATTTGACAATTATGTCAAATACATTTAAAGGACATTATACCGTATGATCGAATAAAAACGGAGTCAGCGATGGCTATGAAATGAAGATCGCTGTCATTTTATATATAAAATTATATTGGAAATGTCATCGATCGTCATTTCCAAGCCAACTGGACGTCATTTTTTTCGATCATACGGTACATATACATACTGCCATTACTCGCTGACGAGTATTTGATACGCATCAGAAGATTTTGACGCAAGGCTTCTGTGTCCAAGTCCCACTCATACCACATTATTTACATCCACAATAATTTAACAAATAAAAGCAATATTTGTAACTAAAGGAACTTCATTAAACTATACTAATTAATAAAATGTTTACATAATACATCATTCACAGCCAAATCTCAAATGATTGTAAAATTTACGCCTCACAATACAATTCCACATACATACATACATACCGCCATTACTCGCTGACGAGTATTTGACACGCATCAGAAGACTGAAAAGCCCGATACGTGATGTTATCTGTCTACCGCACTCCAGACATTCAAAAATCTCATTGCTTTGTTGCCTCTTTATTTTTTTGGTTGTCGCTGTTAACTGACTTTACAATTTTTCTCCATTCCGTTCTATCGTGAGCTGCTTCTTCCCACTCATTCTGCTTGTTAATACCCTTTAAGTTTTCGTGGAAAACATTCTTGTACCTTTTGAGTTGTCCACCCGGCCTCCTTTTACTGTCTACAAGCTCACCGTAAAGCAGAGATTTTGGTATGCGGTTTTCCTGCATTCTGCATACGTGACCAGCCCATCTTAAGCGGGACTTTGTAATCATGACTTCAATACTCTCGCAGTTAGCTTTTTCAAGGACCGATACGTTTGAGACATGATGGAATCATTTTATTCTTAAGAGTTGTCTAAGATGTCTCTGTTATCTCATTAGTCTCTTTATAGCATTGTGATCTTCCGGGGGGTGCACATTCCGCTGCCACTCCTATATAATCTTGTTATTTTGTTTTAGTCGCAAAAGACGCTTCGCGCAAAGATCGCTTTCTGTGTGGCCGTGGGCTAAGACTATATGACGTTATCCATTACGTATCTGAGCGACAAAATTCCAGAACCTACATCAACAGTGCTTTAAAGTAAACTAAATTTATAAACCATCCCGTCTCTGATCGAGCGAATTACTCGTCGGTCGTCGCTTGCCACTCATCGTCGAAAAAATATGCGTCTAAAGTCTTGTGAGTTGCGAGTACTACAAGTGACGGCAGAAACTCGTATTTTTAATTTTATAAATACGAGCGCGATTTAACTCGAGCGATCGCACGATTATTGAAATCGCTCAAAACTCGAGTACTCGATTATTGTAATGCATCGGTTTTTTTCGTCACTAGTATTGAGTACATAAATTATTGTAGTCTCTAAATTATTATTTTAGATTCAACTTACCCCACAACAACTTCAAATGATAAAAATGCAGCTCCAAGGAAACACTTCTCAGCCAGTAATTATACAAGCTCCGATTACTACAACAAATACACCACAATCGCAAATTATTCAAGTAAGTAACCTCTCTGCTACATACGAAATATAGTCTGTCCAACGAGAGGATTCCTGACAGTGATCGTTCTGTCTATCATTTTAATTCATAGGCAAATTGTATTTTCTTTCATTTTTTTGGATGTTGTCTGTCGAAATCTTTTCTGACTCATTGGACAGACTTTACAAAACAGAATTGTGTAGGAGCATTTTAGTTATTAGACCTTATTACAGTTCATTAGTCCTAGTAATTTGTCAATTGTATAATTTGCTAATACGTTGTTGCAATGATCGCATACCAATACTGTTTATATTAGTAAGCGTTTACGTATGTATTTTGGTAACCCAGAAAATATACCGTTTAGGTTGGTGACAATGCTATTGTACATTCAATTGTCAGTCTTCAATAAACACACATTAAAAGTAAGAAGTTGTGTTATTTGCTACATGGCGATCCTGCCAGGTCCTGCCAAACCGGGATTTTAAGCTTTAAAAGTTTTTTGATGGCATCTAGGTGAACATCCCAATGCGCAACTTTGCCCCAATTTAACCATGTTCTATTACGTATCTATTACGGTTACCAAGATACTAATGCTCGTACCCCGAATTTGTAGTACCGTGTATAATATGAATTACCTGATTTATCAGTCTTCTGTGTAATTCTACATCCTTCTCATCAATGTGTTCAGCTTGATGTAGCTCGAGAGCGCACAGTAGCACATCTTTAACTGTGGCAATAAGGCTCTGCACCTTTTCTGTTCTTAACAGTCGTCTGGTTAAATAGCCTCGAACATGAGCACCTATTACGCTAGCAGCCCACTCCTAATAGATAATAGCAATATAAGCAATAAAACAATAAAAAGAAAATGTCTTCTAAATAATTTTACCTTTTTCAAATTATTTCTTCTAGCAAGATCAATTTGTGGAAACAACTCTTTACTGCAGCTCTTTGTAACATCTTCATGAACTACTACACCTTCCCAATACCCATTTTTTTCAGTTAAAACTCCAATTTTCATATTTTCAGAAACATCATTTTCCAAATCTATTAATTTAATGGAAGGGGTTGAAGGAGCTGTTAAAGTACCGCAATCACTGTTAATACTGTAGTATAATGACTGACTTGGTGATACTGAAAAAGTACTGCTTCTGCTCAACTTGCCATTTACTGACCTACCGGTTTCTGGCTTTAATGTATTTGATGTGGAAAGACACGATTTTGAAGGACTTAAGTTGTCATTGGTATCACATCTAAAATATTGTATTAGATTTCTTACAAACCGATTAACTCTTACCACTGATACCTTTCTTTTGTAGAATCATTAGGACTTAGAAAAACCTCTGCAGCTGAAGAAGTTCTCTCTGGAGACAAATTTAAGTTATCATACCTTTCCCTTTGTTCAATATGCTGTTTTTTTAGTGATCTTGAAGAATTTAATTTATCACTGACTTCACATCTAAAATATTGCATTAGATTTGTCTATCAAACTGATTAACTCTTACTGCTGTTACCTTTCTTTTGCAGAATTATGTGGACTTACAAAAACCTCTGCAACTGAAGATTGTTTTTGTGGAGATAAGTTCAAGGTATCATACCTTTCCAACCTTTCTTTTTGTTCAATATGTTGTTTTTTCAATAACTCTAATATCTGATTAGCTGCCGCTTCTGGTATGTCCTTTAAAATTTGAACTAACTCACTATCAGATTCAAAATTATCGAAAGGATCTCTAGTAAAAAATACCTCGCGTTTTTCTTCTTTCGTACCATCCCCTTGTGAATTACTAACAGTATTTAAGGTGATTTGTTGGACAGATATGTCCGTTTGGTAAACTTCAATAGTAGGCGACTTAACTTCATTAATATTTTTGCTAGTCTCATCTATATTTTCATCAGACTTTTTATTGTCATTTCCATTTTCTTTAACATTATAACAAACAGTATTGAGGCTCTCAAAATCACTGCTCTCATAAGGTGAATAATTATTTTCAAGTGAGGCCCAGTTTTTAGAAGTAAGTAAATTATTTTCTTGTTTACTGATATTATTTACATTTTGTAGATAAGCTAAAAGTACTGGACTAGGACTTTCCAGTGTATATGAATTACTCCGAATTAAACGTGGTTTTAGTGGACTTAAATTGTTAGACTTTTCTTCATTTTCTACAGACCCTGTGTTCTCAACTTTAGGCAATTCATTCTGATTTCCACTGGTACAACTCTCTATGTGCTCTTCAATAATACTGTCACTAGAAACAGTACCATCAGTACTTGTGCACCCAATATTAAATACGTCATTTGTCTTTTCAGTATTTTGTTGCACAGACTTTATGCCACTATTATCATACTGGGAAACTTCTATTAAATCGGATGTTAAATTAACTTGATTCAATTGCCTTTGATACTTGGGCCTGTCAGAAATATTCAAAGCCTCTATATGACTGTTATCACCAAAAGTAAGTTGTGAACAAGGTCGTGATTTATCATTTGCAGACAAAAGATCATTTAAATGCTTTTTAAGTTCTCTACAACGGTTTATACGCTGTTCTAGTTTAATTGCTTGATGTTTATCTCTTAGAAGTTCTTTTCGCAACTCAGGGGTAATCTGTTGTTAAAATAATTTGTTTATGATAATTGGTAAAGCAATTCTTTCAATTAAATACTTACCACTGGCGGTAAAATTGGTTTTCCGTTAATTTTTATACAAGAAGTATAAGTAGTCTTGCCAGAATTCTTCATTACTTAGGTATTATCAATAATTTCTAATAATATTTAACTTTAACAAAACTGTTTTTACTTGATATTCGATCCTGTCCCATTTAAATTTTACTTTTTCGTTTTATTTATTGTTTTGACAAATTGACAAACTTTGACAAGACAAGGAAGAATCTCCTTTTCTTTTTTGTCTTTGTCTAATCATTAACCATGGATTATAATTTAAGCCATTAGGAAAGAAGAAAAAAATTATGTCCAATCTGCCGAATAGTCCTGGCAGCTCAGGGCGTAAAAATAAATTACTATGTCGAATCTGTGGTTGTCCATGTTTCTAAATATATGAAAAGAAGAAGAACATTACTTTAACTCTGTGGTAACGGTTCTTTTAAGACCAGAAATATGAAAAAGAAGAAGAATGCACGTAGCGCCATAGTGGAAAATGTGAGAAAATTTTGTACTAAAGTGTTTCCAAGGTTGCCAGGATGTTAGCGAAATCCTGAAACTAATCTAAATATCTCAGTTAAATACAAAGGCTAAAAGGTTTTTAAGCAATCCATAAATCTAAATCGAATTTTCGCTTGAGTTATCCCATAATCCCATCACTGATTTTGACGCTCAGGCTCTATCCTTTCCATATCTCTGCGCAACACATACAATCTGGCAACATCCAGCAGATACGCATGTGTGGTATCGTTGAGTAAATGCGGCAAATAGATGTCTCATGGTAGTCATCAGTTCAGTTAGTTATTCTATGGTAGTCATGGTCAATTCTGAAAACGAAAACGCACCATATGGTAGTTCTTGGGTAGTTCAAATGTATCAATGTATTTTTCATATGGCATGCAATGGCATGTCTTCTGTCATTATCTCTGTCACATCGACTTCTAACCTACTTTGGCAAAAAAGCCGTTTTGGGAAGTTTTCATCTTAAAAAAAGTATTAAATGATATTTAATTTATTTCGTGCTACAGTTTTCAAAATACTTGTTAAATAAATATAGTACATATATCTATGTCATTGATACTAGATATCTGTTCAACAAAATAGTGTATCAACTACAGCAAATTTAAATAAACGAGGAAAGCCAATAAAAAAAAACAAAATGGATTGTCTTCTCTCCTATTATACGGAAAAATTTACAAAAATTGACGGGAATATCTTCGAAGTATTTACCAAATTTTATAGTCTCGACTTGTAAGAAGCTAATTACTATAATAGTCATTTAACACCTATTAAATGATTGTATGTATTTTTAGATCACAAGTTGATTCATGGTTGGAAACACAATTCAAAAACAAAGTTAAGAAAGATAATTCTATGTCGACATTTTATAGACAGGAAGGTAACAAATGTTATGCTCGAAAAGATTTGTTAAAAAGTTTAGAATTTTACACGAAGAGTTTGTGTTGTGCTACTCCTAATGGACGAGAATATGGGCTTGCTTTAGCTAACAGATCTGCAGTTTCCTTTGAAATGAAAGAATTTGAGGTGGATCTCATTAATTGTTTTACTGGATTCAGAACTATCATGTTATGATTTTTAGAATTGTATACGGGATATTGACTTGTGTTTTAAAACAAATTATCCTAGGGATTTGAAGCCCAAAATATATTTAAGGAAAGCAGAGTGTTATTTTGAAATTGGCCAAAAAGATGATTTGGATAAGTGCATTAATGAAGCTCTAGAGTTTCTATCAACTCAAAATATAAGTGAAAAAGGTTGTATAATGTATAACTTAAATTGTTATTTTTACGTAAATTAAATTATAGATAAGCATATCTCAAAATTAGAACAAATGAAAATTTCTAAAGTAAAAATGAAGCACTCAGATTTTAATCGTGATAATTCAAACGAGTTTCCAGAATTCAATGCTGGTGAAAATGAATGTTTTGCTTATGCATCATCAAAAGTTAAGATGAGGTGAGAATAATATACATAACATTTCGTATTTTGATTGCTCTAAAATACTTCCCTTGTTTTAGCTATGACAAATCAAAAGGAAGACATGTATTAGCCAAAACGAATATCAGGAAAGGAGATGTTTTATTTATAGAAAAAGCTTTTATTTTTGCACCCGTATTTAAAGAGAATAAAGAATTCTATTCGTTTAAATGTTATAACTGTCTTAAAGATATAATTAGTAGTATACCGTAAGTGTGCAATTGTGCATACAAATTTTTCATTATGTTCAAGTGTGAGATTTTTAGCTGTCAGTCGTGCACGTTGTGTGTTTATTGTAATGAACAATGCCGAATATCCTCGTGGGACGAATGTCACAAATGGGAATGCGAAGGAATGCAGGCTAATATATGGTACGACCTTGGAATAGGATTTCCCGCTTTTAAAGCGGTGCTAAAAGGTGTAAAATCGGGTTTTAAAAACGTTAAAGGAGGATATGAAGAGGATATTAAAAGGTTTGGATCGAAAGAGGACAATTATCCGTACTTTAACAGATTGGTGTCTAATATATACAAGAGTAAAAATGCTGCACCATATATTGTGGTAAGGTCAATATGATATACAGGGTGTTTTGCTTTTTAAATTAAAAAAATTAAAAGACAGGTACATAATATATCCTATGACATGAACCCATGATCATAATTAGAAATGTTATTTTTGATGATGAATATCATAAAATGTGTGTTACTAGGGTTGTTTCTGCTCTTAAATCTATTTTTAATTATTTGTTAATAATTGAAATATTATAATTTTTGTACTAATTAACTATTACAGTTTATATACTAAACCAATGTTACAACTTTTAGTAACTTTGGTAGAGATTCTAACTAATTAGATAATATATTTTTAGTGTTCAATTTCTTGTATGTTATTTAAAATTTCTCTTAAATTTCAAAGGTTTGTCAAAAAAGTATTCTGTATTTGTCACAGAATTTTTTGACTAAATTCTGTAGATTATAAAGTCTGTGCAACTAATCAGGAAAGGTTTCGACAGACAACATCCAAAAAATGATAGAAAATACAACATACCTGAGAATTAAAATGACAGAGCACAAATGTCACTGTCGTACTTTTTTTTGATCAGACTGTATTAATATCGGTGGGATTGTCGCTGCCGACCTGCGTAACAGCGGTAAGTTCAACCCGCTAGACACCTCGCGCCTGCCGCAGCAGCCGGCCACACCGGCGGAAGTCACCCCGGCCGCCTGGACGGCGCTGGGTATTGACGCCGTGGTGGTGGGGCAGGTACAGCCGAGAGCGGACGGCAGCTACATGGTGTCTGAAGCCTCGTTCTCAGAACGACGCTTTTTTTGCTGGCGACAGTGGTTGACACTTCAAAGAGCCAATGAGAGTTGATTAAATTTAAAATTGACATCTATTTGAATTTTGGATACAGCTCATTTACTGTCCTCCATTCACGCAGTTGTGCAGCTCTGAACTGTTCAAGAACGCGATACTCTGACTCCATTCAATTGTGTCATGAAGTTCCAGAACTGCTCCGCGCCATATGGAGGCACTAGGCTATCGGGCACAGCTCCTTTCAAGACCGTTCTCGAGTAGCCCCAGGGCGTAAAGCCCGGAACTCGAAGTTCGCGAATCGAGGACAGCAATTGGCTTAAGCACCGGTCTCAGAACTTTGTACTGTCGCGAGTGACACGTCAAAAGAACCATTGAGATTTGTAGAAAACAAACTAGCTGTGAATTTTAAATTTAAACAAATCTCATTGGTTCCTTGAAGTGTCAACCAGTATAGCCATCGACAGAACCTATGTAGGAACTTTATATTTAGCTATACAGAAGCAAAACGATTTTGTAGTAGACCAAATTTTTAGTGAGTTTATTTGTAGTTTTTTTAAGCTATATTTTTAATGACGTCTTTGTTAAATCTTGATTATTTGATAATGAATATTCAGGATAAGTGTGCAAAAATTATTGTAACAAACGACAAGTTTTTACCTGTGAATAATATTTGTGAAAAGCGAAAAATACAGATTAGTAAAGCTCCTTAAAAGCGTTGTTTACTGTTGATAACTGTCATAAAAATTTAATTTATTTTGTAATATTTGGTTTGGTAACTTTTTATTGATAATATATTTGTTATTTAGCGTTAAAATCAAAATTTATTTTGAAATAATTGAAAGTGTGGGCTGTGAAGGAAGAGAAGTACCATTTCTTCCTGTTTTTTATTTTTTTTTTGCATAAAAACGTTGAGAATGCATAGACGACTATGCCTATTCCAGTTTAGAATTTCCTCTTTTCTTGTAATCACGTTTATAATGTTATTTCAATTGCATTTTTTTCATTTAAATTACTAAATTTGGTATTAAATTACAACGTCACAATAAAATATACCGGGTGCGTCTCGAAAGTGACTCACCCCCTATAACTTTTTTATTTTTTCATATAAATAAACGAGATTTGGTATGTTAGTATATGACATAAATTAGGATTGATTGGCGTATTCAATTGTTTCGGTAATGACTAAAACTTTTGATTTTTAAATGGCAATTTCGGTATATTTCTACTTTATTCGATAGAAAATGACACCCTGAGTAGAATGACGTATCATATGTCAAGTTTTAACATTTTTGCACAAAAAATATCGTATTTTAAATTTCAATCTAGAGTGCCATTGCTATGTTAAAAACACTAATTTTTAATCAAGGAGCCTTGGAAAATTAGATTTGATTATGAACCCCATGTTACAATTTCAAATAAACCATATGCGAAAATGTCAAAAGTTGACAAATGATATGTCATTCTATTCAGAGTGTCATTTTCTATCGTATATTATATTTAAATAAAATCAGAATTATTTAACAAACTCTTTATTTCTGTACGTTAGTCGAGAGACTGCTTACAAATTTTCAACTTAAGAATAATCCTAACAAAAATACTCTTCGTCAGCACATCAGCGCAGCGGCCAGCTGCCTGCATGACGTAACACCTGCATCAGCGAATTTATACTCGCCACACAATTTTATAAAAGTAAACAATATAGTATCGTCCGTAAAAGGCGTAAAATAATATAAATGTAACACGAATAAAGTAGAAATATACCGAGGGTGCCATTTAAAAATCAAAAGTTGTAGTCATTACCGGTGAAACAGGAAGTGTCCAAAAACAATTGAATACGTCAATTAATCCTAATTTATGTCATATACTAACATACCAAATCTTGTTTTTTTGTCTGAAAAAGAAAAAAAGTTATAGGGGTGAGCTACTTTTGAGACGCACTAGGTATAATAACAATATTATTACAAGACACAAGATCAAAAAAAATTGAGACATTTAATCGTCGCTTCTGTATGGTTAAGTTGTGGCATTGTTAAATTTTACTTAAAAATGCAAAACACCCTACTATCTTATTTAATATTAAAAAACCAGAAACAGAAGAAAAAAGACTCAAACTCTCGGTCTCAACATTTATATTAAAGTAAACTGTGACACGTTTCGCTCATACACTAGTGTTCTTTTAATATGTAAAATAATGTGAACGTGTATGGTGTGACTTTAATTGTACATTTGCAGTGGCGTGCAGTATCATTTACAGTAGGGTAGGCAACAGAATCAAAAATATGAAAAAAAACTAAAAAAACGTATGTATTACATAATATATATGTACAATGTACGTATATAAAATTTACTGTCTAACGTATTTTAACTTTAAACTCAAACAAAAGAAAATTCAAATAACAGCAAATAAATTTAATTATTTGTAGGTGCAAAACGAATAATCTGTTTATTATTCAATCATTATTTCTTCCCGATAGGCGACTCAACGACTGGCGAATTAGCTAAAATAATAACCGTACACAATATTGCCAGATTGCCAATTGCCACTGCCTAATAGATTTTATGTACCAAAATGATTTTACAGTCAAATAAAATAATAAATGAAATCATTTGGAAACAAATACAGATGACAGACAAGCAAATTTCTAATTTGCTACATAATACAAATCTTTCTGAAACACAGTTATTTAAAATTGATCATATAAAATAACATGGACTGTTTCTTACATAGTTCTGTAATAACATCGGAACTGGCAATACCGCATCGGCGGGATCGAGACATTGGGTGCATCCGTGCTGCGGTAACGCACTGCTTTTGCTTGTCCATATCCATGGAATGTTAAGTTGCGGTCGTGCGTTCGATTTCGAATAATGGGATGCGTTTTTTAGGTAATAATAAGACGTTGAACAGGTGGCGTTTGTTTTGTATGATGTTTCCGGCTTTGCAACCGTAATAAACACAATACTAACTTACTATTTAGAAAAATAAAACAATGTAGGTCGCATTGTAGGATTTGTAGGTAGATATATAATGAAAATTGATCAGATAAATATATTTTTATTTTGCGTCTGTCTTGAATAAATCGAAAGGTAGGCAATGCTTTTTTGTCTATATGTAATGCACGCCACTGTACATTTGTCTGATGATGCTTGTATGAGCAAAACACACACAGTCACAGTTTAGTTTAATCTAAATGTTGAGACCGATACTTTGAGTCTTTTTTGTTCTGTTTTTAATTTATAAACCAGGTGTCTTTGAGAAGAATGAATTCATTTAATATTACTGATATTCTTCTTCTTATTATTAGATGGCTGCAATCGTGGTAACATATCTCAAAAAGTACACTGACTTTTTCTCATGGTTTCTCAAGCAAAAAAACTGTCCCAAGGACGATTCCAATAATTTAATCAGATATATCGGTGGCCTTATCACAAAACACATTGCTCAATTATCGTGCAACTCGAGCATTATAGAGCACTGGACCTACTCTTCTACGGATCTCCTGTTCCCAGATATATTGATTACGATAGCTTGTGGAATGTTTCCGTCGGTCAGTATAATGAATCATTCGTGTCGACCCAACGTAACAAACTTGTAAGAATGCCCGATTTAATTTCATTTAAGATTACTGAATCTTGGGTTATATTTCAGCTTCATCTGTGATACTATAGTTGTAAAAGCGCTGGAAGACATACAGGAGAACGAGGAAATATTTAACTGCTACGGAATAGATTACAGGGGAATGAACAAAGACCAGCGGCAAATAGCTTGCAGAAGCCTGTATCATTTTGAATGTAAATGTGTCATTTGCAGTGACCAGTCTAAGGAAGTGGTAAGTTTTTTATATTACATTTTTAAACATAATATTGTTACGTTTTTCGTCGGTTCCGTGTGGATAGAAAGTCTAATTTATTTAAACACAATTTATTTTACACTAAGTAACAAAACAATAACGATAAAAGACTTAAAGAACTATTTACAAACTATTTATATTAGAAACAGTTTATTTTGAATTTAGCGCGGCAACTGTACTCGTCTATTTGTTTCTGTCCTCCTCAGGCCCCAGGCGTCGGCTTATATACCTACAGCCAAACAGTTCTCGAATAATCCGTTAGATGTTAGATCATTAGGTGCCTAGAGAAGGTTTAGAATGTTCTCGTATGTACTACTCCATTCCAGTGGAACTCGATTGTTCTCGAACGTTCGAATGAATCATTACGGTGTCTATTCTTTAATGCGATATTAAGGTCATATGGGGGCGCGACATATTAGTTAGTTAGGTTATGCCGAGTCTACACGGGTCCGCAACAGTATGTAGTTTTTTATGAGTTCTTATTATTTTTTGAAAATTCGGTGTAAAACCCCCCTTACTCATAATATGTTACCTTATATTTTGTCCGTCAGTTAAAACCTTAGATCTTATAAACTTATTTATTTTCTTAAATAAGTGAAAGAAGCTCTATTTTGGGTTGGAATTTTGGGCTCAAAACACAGTTTAAATGAGGCGATTATAGGGATTCACTAGCTCTATCCGTAGAGGTCTCACTGGTCGTTTAGCTACTTACCGTTTCGGAGATATTTGCCTTTTTCAATTTTAGCAAAATTTCAACTTCAAATCGTTTTCTACGAGTCCTTATAAAAATCTAAGAAACGAAAAATAGCCCGTGGGAGGGTGCCATCAGTCGTCTATCCGACGCTGCATAAATGGTTTCTTAGAATTGAAGGGTATCTACACCCTACAAAAAGTCAAAAAAAACTTTTTTCACTTATTCCGATTTGAAAGATTTTTGGGCATGGATCGATACAGATTGATTAGTTAAATTCTTTAGTATATACAGTTTGTCAAAAAAATACATATAGGTTTCGCAGATAGACGCAGTATTATTTCATATGGCTCTCTCCACGGTAAAATACTAGAGAAAAATCATTGGGTGGCTTTGATAAAAATTTACTATGGAAAATGCCATATCAAATATAAAACCGCGAATATCTGCGAAACCCTTCAAAACAACAAAAACAACAAACAAAACAAACAACGCTTTATTGTGCAAAAAGCCAAAACAGCTTCATCGACAAAGCACTCACAAACAACAAAATCACAAAAAAATACAAACAACAAAAAATACACAATACAAATAATACAATTCAAAAAAATTTAAGTCTTTAAAATTACAAAAAGAATATACATGGACAATTTTAGAACAGTACGCAGTAAATAGATATAATTTTAAAGTTATAGAATATTAAATACTTGACCTTTGACCAGTGTCCATTTGACCATTCAAAATTGTTCATAATCAAACATCAACAAAAAAGTCGTTTACCGCGTATAGGGCTCTCTCCAGTAGGTATGATTTTAGAGCCTTGCGAAATGCGGGAAAGAATGAAAGCGATTTGATATTCAAAGGCAGATGATTGTACATTTTTTTGGCATTGTACAGTATTGAACCCTTAACTAGTTCTGAGCTCGGGGTTGGCAGATAAAGATAAAAAAAAAAAAAATTTTGAAATACTCTAAATACAAAAAATGTTCATTTTTTAATTCTCCATCTATTGAAAAAATAATATACAGGGTGTTCCATTTAAAAAATAACGAAGATAAATTATTTTATATTTTAGAAAGTTTGGCGTAGAATTTTGAACATCCTGTATGATTTACAATTACCATATTTATAGCAAAGTCCAGTCGATCTAAAGTAAATACATAACATCGTTTTGATTTTAAGACATTTCTTGTATTTTTAATATTTTTTTTCAGAAAGGCTGAATAAATATATTTTTTATTTATTTATTAATATCTCTGAAACTATCGAAATATATCTACTCATATCTTAGGATTATGTAAAGTGATCTGAAAAAATGTCAAAAATGCAATAATATACAGGGTGTTCCATTTTAAAAAAATCATCCCAATCCACTCACACGTTTTTGAGCCACCCTGTAGAATATTTTCCTGAAATACATCCTAGAACATACCTTAGATTTACACTTAAACAAAATTCCCAAGTTTTTTATTCTAGGAGCTACAGATGCCCGACGCACTATTGCCGGACCCTATACTGCTACAAATTCGAGGTACGAGCATTGGTATTTCGGAATTCCAAACCAAAAACGAATTTTTTTGGAAATCAATTTTATTTTTTCCTGGCGTTACTTTTTAGAAAACCAAAAATCTATTTGCACATTCTCATGGCTACTTTATTAGGGCTATCTGATAGTATTTTTAGATTTTCAAATTATCTGATAATTTGTGAGATACAGAGGCCAACTTAATTTTTTTAAATACGCACCTGCATTTTTTATTTGAAGTTTTGAAAGAACTCGATCTCCTGAGTACAATGATATGCCACACTTGATGCTTTATTTTGTTTTAGGTACCTTAACAATAACAAAACTATTTAATTATTATTTAAAATAATTTGAAGTCCCACTCTGGTTTTTTAAATTATTTAATCTGATTATATTCATTGCACCAATATGGATCAGCGCTAATTAACATTGAATCGAGCCAATTGAAAGATTCAAACAAATAATACCCAGGTCAGCAATTTAAAAATATAATTTATAACTTTTTTTATTGTGATTTTGAAATCTCAGTGTACGATCTAATAATATGCATAATATTAATCGTAGTTATTATAAATAAGTCAACTTCTACAAACTAGTTTCTAAAACTAGTAATACTCTACATGTTCGAAAGGGTTACCACCGTCCCTAATGCACAAATTAATGTATTTTTTGTTCATTCTTATTTATAGCTCTTTTAACATCTTCTTCTTATACTTCCGAATGCATTCTGTACTCTTTATTGTAATGTTGAAATGTATTGTCACTTTTAAAAATGACATCAAGTAATGCCCAATAATTTTATATTATTTTTTATTATTTAATTGCATTTGATTATCCGTATTCAATGTTTTACTCCACGTCATTGTTAAGTTTGAAAGCTTAACAATATTGTAACGATGAATAGATTTATTAAAAAAAAACAGAGCCGGATTTGAAATTAGTTTAATTAAATTGTGTTCAAATGTCAGAAACAAAAAATATTAAGTGCGGCATATCATTGAACTCAGGCATATATATATTAACTAACGTATATTGACTCCAAACTGCATTCTGTGAAGCCGAGCCGGTGAAATGGGTATATAAATCTTCGCTCAGTTAGTGGAGCACAAGCGTTGTGCGCAAGCGTGAATTTTTAATTATTTATCGGATAACTAAACCAATCAGAGCATAAGCTGTTCATTCGTACGACTTCGTACAGCTTCGTACGGCTTTCGTTCGCGCTTTTGATATGTATATGAACTCAGGAGATCGAGTTCTTTCAAAACTTCGAATAAAAAATGCAGGTCCCTATTTAAAAAAATTAAGTTGACCTCTGTATCTCACAAATTATCAGCTAATTTGAAAATCTAAAAATACTATCAGGTAGCCCTAATAAAGTAGCCATGAGAATGTGCAAATAATTTTTTGATTTTCTAAAAAGTAACGCCAGGAAAAAATAAAATTGATTTTCAAAAAAAATCGTCAACAATCCTTGAAATTTTTAAAACTTTTTTGATGGCATCTTGGTGAACATCCCAAGGCGCAACTTTGCCCCAATTTAACCATCTGCGTATCTCTTACGGTTTCCGAGATACCAATGCTCGTACCTCGAATTTGTAGCACCCTGTATATATATATGACATCCAAAAAATGACACTACTGTCATTTTCATGGATGCTCTCGTTAGACAGACTATATCTGTTTTTATAGCTATTTTTATAGTATTTTGTCTTTTAGGAAATGTTGGATAGCTTTTTGTGTCCTAAATGCAAAGGACTGGTCCCCGAAATCCCGAACGTTTCGTTTATGTTCTGTCTCAGTTGCGGCGAAGAGTATTCACTGAGGCCTTTCAGAAAAATAAACGACGAAGCTCAAAAATATCTTGAAAGTACTATACTTCGAATTACTGTTTTGATCATTTCAAATATCTTTTTATTGTGTTCTTTCAGGCGAAGACGCGAATCAACTAGATATACTAATTAAGAGTCTTAAAATAAGAGAGAAAATATTATATAAGCATCACAAAGATTTCGAAGAGGTTTATTATAGGTTGTATAGTTATTATGTAGAAATAGGTAAGATTTATGTTATGTTATTTATTTTTCGCTTTGAATAAAAAGATTAAGGAAGGAGTATAATGCTATCCATGTATTCATGCAAGGTAGACGGACAAAGGACCCTAGGGTGGGGATCCTTGACAGTTTTGTTTGACGATTCATTTGACACATTTACATTTGATTTGAAATTTTGTGGATTTGTCAGTCTCTACTTTTTAAAGGTAGTAAATCTAGAAGGAAATTGTAGCAGAACTTAAATTAACAGTGACACTATTGAGATTTATCGAGAAAGACTGTACAATAATTGATTGTGTAGCGTGCGGTAGATCTCGAGGGAAATAATGTAATAATTTTTCGCTAGTAAGTGACTATATGATATACACACGTTTAGTAAACCGATCAGTTATGAAATTCACTTAAAATTAACTAATTATATATTTTTTCTTGCGTTTTTGCTTTTTTTACTACTTGTCAAAGATTAGATGTCAAAGAATTTAGATACGTCAATTTGACTTACCTGCTTCAGTAGCGTACCGCATGTTTGTGTTAACAAATACTTATTATAACTTATGTATTTTTATTAGAATTGTATATTTTTACGATTTTAATAACTACCAACATTTATGGACAACGTAAAATAAAACGACAAATTATTGAGTCTGCCCCATGTTTATCCTACATCATATTTTTACACGTTTTGAATAAAATTAGAATGGCACTGATAAACTGGAATTTAAGTCGATCATTCTAGGACCCCATTGGGGTCGATCTAAAATTTTTAATATGCTCCTTCCTTAATCTTTTTATTCAAAGATTTTTTGTTATATTGTATTTTTGTGGATTCCGCGGGTCGTTACATTTACACATTAGTGCGGGCGCTAGCCCATGTCTCGTGTGCAGTTATATGTCCCCTAAGTTTTTGTGCGGTGTTTTATTAAATATGTATAAGGGCCCAAAAACCAACTGGTCACACGCTCCAGATCGTGGTCGTTTAGTCGCCATATTTAAAAATGGCCGTCATGTTACTAATTTTTTATATATTTTAATATCTTCCTAACAAACGGTCGGGATTTTAGTTTTAAAGGTTATTATACTCATTTTTTGACCGCAAACAAATTTTGTGAATACATATTTTTTAACTCTAGTTCTTTTGAGAAAAGTATAATTTAAAAATATGAAACCATGGCGCGTTTTTAAGCACTAATAAAAATTCGTTTCAAAATAATAAAAGTATATTTAAATGCGTAAGACGTATTCGCAAAAAACGCGCAACAAGTATAATTTTTCAAATAAATGCAAAAAATTAAGATGTTTAAGCAGAAAACTTACTAACTTATACATGAGGGTTCTTGCATTGGTCTAAAACACTACGTTTGCATTTACAAAAGTCGCAACACATTATTTTTAATTTTCTACAGGGACATACACTTTCTCTGCAGCACATCTGGCAACAACATGGACTAGAAAAGTCTTCAGGCTTCTTTGGGTCGTCTGTTACTTGTGGAATCAAAATAACGTCTTTTTCTCTATGTAACCATAGTTCAACGGATTAAGTTTTTCACATGGTTCCAAAGCATGAATCCATTTGTAGCATTGCAAGTAGCTCCGTTTTATGTGAAGACGGATTGATCTTGAAGTAGGGGCCAAATCTTGAAAGTTTTGTAATTTTTTATGATGGAACTGATGGAAACGCAACTTATCCATCGTACTCAAGTTTGATGAAAGTGCATGAACCAAACATTCTTCTGCTTGTTTTTCCATTTCTTCATTTAATGGCTCTTTACCAAATTCTAACAAGAGCTTTTCTGCATACGATTCTGCTATTTTCAGAGCTGCTAATTTTATACTAACCTTGCTTGTAGTGTCGCAACCGGTTAAACAATGAATAGCAGGTAAAGCTGTTTAAACATTAAGTAGTACTCTGCCATCAAACGAGTGAAGTGGAATATACCGTAACGTTTTTCCTACTCCAAAGGCAACATAAAGCTCTTTAAGTCCTGCACTTTTCCACTTATGCAAGTAGTGGTAAAATGCACTAACAAAAACATCAGTATCGGTAGAACAAATAACTACCTTCTTTACGTTTGTAGTCAGTGTCATGTGAGAAATATTGGTTAGCACTCTGTCATCCGCTTCTTCATGATCAAATTCCAACGTACGTTCTTCTTCAATTCTGCCATTCTTTATACTGAAACACCTTGGCCACCCAGGTAAATGGGAATAGATGCAGTGACAGAATCTTTTTTCCGGGATACCCAATCAACAACGTATGACTGCAATAATTCTTTGTTTTGACAGGAAGCCCAGTAAGTATCAAAATCCACAGGAAGGGGTGTGTTGTCATTTGGTGCTCCATATTCCACAGGCTGTTTCCACGATTGGTTAGCCCTCTCAAATCCTTTCAAGCTTTTTTCCTTGTAAACGTCAAAAACAATGTCTATACGCTCACTTTTATAAGAGGCTCTGCATATGGTACTCCAAATGCTTCCCACAAACTCTTCATATGTTTTCAGTTTTAAATATTTAGCTGGTACATTCCTTGCAAAAGCCATAAAGTCTATGATTGTTGCTTTGCCCGCAGATTGAGGAGTTTCAGATTTTGCCGGTATATGTAACTTCTTTTCTAGTTCATGAACCAGCTACAATTTTTATTACAATTTTTTTCTTCATAAGAGGTGTAAGTTGATCTTTAAAAATGCAAAATCTGAGCACTTTTTACGGAAATATAGTCAAAAAAAATGTTAGAATTTGGCAGCCATTTTTAAATATGGCGACCAAATGACCATGTTCTGCACCATGTGACCAATTTTGTCAATTACTCCTAGAGGTACTTAACAAATCCCCGCAACAAAATTTAGGGGGCATACAACGGCACACGTGACATAAGCTAACTCTTAGACTACACATTGTAACAAGCTTAATTACGCAACTAAAAACTACAGTACACTACTAGTAACATCAAAAAAATCTCACACTAACACTGGTTTCGTTATTTTAGAATGATAGAATTTATGCCAAAATTTTATCTCTCGTTTCTCTTCATCATTGACTATCATACTCTTATAAAAGTCTACCATAACGACGTAGTAATTTTGTTCATTATCAAGAGATGTCACTAGTCATTTCTTTATGACTCTTGTGACATTATTTGTAAATGTTATAGGCTTTTGGTGCATTCTCCGCCGGTGCTGCCACGATCGGAGAATATCGTTAACAACAGATATATACAAATATGTGAGTTTAAATAGCGAGTATACGAAAACTTTATTTTTTAATAATTCCAAAAAGTGTTAGGAAGTATAATTTGTGAAAATTCTAAAAATAAAAATAAAAAAGTTAATATTTTAATATCTTCAGAAGGTCTAACTTGTATTATACCGGCCCAGACCAAGCAGAAAAAACAACGATAAGACAGAAACATTCATGTTTTACGACAAAATTGCGACAAATCCAATACATTGCTGCGACATTTTTGTCTCATTTTTGTTTTGTTTCTAAATTCGGAGACTTCAATGTCCCGTCTCGAGTCGGTAAAGATCAAAGTGTCTATGTTTTGTTCGTATATTTTACGACAAATTGTCGGCGCAGTGTGGATGGCGTGCGCTGCCAACAGTAGGAGACCAGTGAAATCTCACATGGTTAATAAAACTCATTCCCAACAACTAGTCTTTTGACTGTGTTGTCTCAAGTTTGTCTTGTCAGAATTCCCCATTTTTTGTCGCAAGTTTGTCTTGTTTTTGTCTCAAAATCGTGTTTACTTTTTGTCGCCTTGATCTGGACCAGGCATTATAATTTAGTATTTCAGCCAAAAAAACTTTTTATGTGAGTTCAACTATGGTAGCGAGCTATGTTTTACGCACCGGTTTTGCTGGTGTACTCATAATTGGGGCTATTTCGGCTATAACGAAATTTTTTAAAGGTACATAATTATAATTTTAGAAGATGTTCAAAAACATTTAATCACTAGTTGATTAAAAAAAGTATACCATTAATATTGCAGTTTATATTTTATCCTCTCTCATAGTATATGTCTATTTAATTTTTGATTATATACGAGCACTTTGTTTACTCACTTGTTTCGTCGAACTGCTTGAATCCATTTTTGCTGTTGATCAAATCGGTTTGAGAAACTATGAAGCTATAAAATGTTGTTTCGGGAGAGTTGAATATCCGGGAAAGTTGAATTATTGAATGTTATTGCACCCAACAACGCCTTAATTACGCTCTCCTTTACGCGTTAACATTTTTTCCGCAATTTTATTAACATTAGAAATAATTGTCAACACGACGCCGACGCCTAGTTCGAATTCTTTTTCACTTATTTTTTACTACCCGAAACAGCGTTACATCACACAAACCTCGTACATGAGTGTTTTATAGTCTCAATAACTACACTAGCAAAAAACTAAAATACCACGATTTCAATATTATTTTAATGCGATCAACATGACAGCCGGCGGCGTGAAATACATACTGATAATTTCTGATTTCTGTCGTTGGAGCGCTGCGGTCGGAATTTGTTGAAATCAACTGAAATGCATCAAGCCTATAAGATATCTTTTTGGCTGTACTACTACTGGTAATGTGTGATTTTCTTCTTTCTAGGAGACGCAGAAAATATGTTTAAGTATTTCCATTTGTGGCTCGAAAATGAGAAAGCGCGAAGAGGCGAAAATTCGAGGGGCATTGGAACCAAATTATACGAAGCAGCTTTAGCTATTTTGCATTGTCTACAAAGCGGACAGCCTAAAAATTGCATTAACCTTAAGTAAGTTTAACCAGACCTTGATAAACCTTTAACATTACAAGGAAATAATTGGACCTCGTCCATTTATTACACTAAAACGTGAACATTTATGCTTAATTTTTTTATTTATACAGGGTGTTTCAAAAAACGTCTGCCATCTCTCGTGGGAAGATTCCTCACGTAAAAATAAAATTTATTTTTCATATCAACATAGGTCCGATTCTGTCTTGTTTCGTTGCTACAGGGTGTTAAAGTCTTAATATTTTTTCGATTTATTGTAATTTTCTTCCAAGTACTTTTAGAGTTTCGAATAAAATTTTGAGGTAAAAGTTACTATAAATGCGACATATTTTAAACCTAAAAAAGTGTCGACATATTCACCAGGGACGTGCATACGGGTTATCACTACCTTTTTTCTCTTTTGTTAGAGAAATAGTGTAAGCTGTTTAATGCCGATTAAAAGTTATCTCTTGATATTTTGTCGATTTAGGCCTCCTTGATGAGATAAACGCAATGTTATTAATTTGCCTTGATCCAAGTCTAATAACAACCTTTAAAACATTTTAATATCATTAACTTGCGAAAGTTTTAAATTAGTACTCGTTGATTCTTCATAAAAAAATATGAAATAAAGTTCCTATAAACATTGGTATGGAAATGCATAGTTTTAGAGTTACAGGATGTTAAAACTTTAAAATTGGTTTTTTTGAAATTTTCTTTAATACCATTATATTTTATTTGAAATTGCTGTAGGTTGGACTAATAGTAATAATCACTAATAGTAATAATATTTAATAATAAATTAGGAAAAATATATAATTTATTAGTTTTATTTTAATTTTAATTTTATTAATTATTGTGATTAATTAAATTGCGTTTATCTCATCAAGGAGGCCGAATTCGACAAAATTCCAGTGATAACCCATATGCACGTCCCTGATGAATTAATCGACACTATTTTAGCATTGGAATATGCAGCAAGTATAGTAACTATTACCCTCAAAATTTCATTCGAGTCACTAAAAGTACTTGGAAGAAAATTATAATAACTCAAAAAAAATATTAAGTCTTTAACTCCCTGTAGCTACAAAACAAAGCAGACTCGGACCTATGTTAACATGAAAAATAAGTCTTATTTTTACGTGAGGAATCTCCCCACGAGAGATGGTACATGTTTTCTGAAACACCCTGTATAGGCTTTAACCTAGGCCATGGTAGAGTTGCATATAAAAAACATGTTTTAGCGTGTATTGTAACGTCATGTGGATTACACCGCGTATAAACCATATATTATTTTCGTATAATACCAAATTTAATTCGTATAATACCAAATAAATCTTTAGTTACGTCATTAACCTCGACAGACACAGCGTTGTCGATTTTACATATTTTGCTTTAATCAAAATAGTTTAGGAAACAGACAAAAAATAAAAAACTAAGTTTAAGGTGCAAATTCCTATTTTGTCATAGGACATCAACGAAACTCACCTTCCTAACAGCACTTAAGGGACATAAAGGGCCATTATTGATTACATTGACAATTTTTACAGCTGAGTTGCCACCAGAATCGCCAGCCGGAAATTTAAATCCCAGTTAGTCAGCCCGGCGCCGGATATATCCATGGTTGGCAACAATGAATTAAATAATCTCGCCTTGGATGAGGTGGCTAAAATTTTATTTGGTATATGTGTTATGTACAGGGTGGGTCAAATTCGACGCTTTTAAATGGAAACACCCTTTTCTATAGGAGATAGAGAAAAACTAATATCGGTGTCTGGAGCTCAATTTTTGTCAAAAACATGATGGTGAAAACCGCATATCGATATCTGTTACCGTTTCGGAGTTACGGGGTGTTTTTCAAAAATATGCATTTTTAACAAATCGCTGTAACTTTTTTCCTATGGAAAATGTTGAATTTTTATGAAAACATTTCCAAAGCACCTTCTTACGTAGAATTTAATGGTTTAAGTATAATTTTTTAAAAATTAATAATTTAAGAATTATCAACAGAAAATTTTATTTTTTATATGGGACACCCTGTATATTTTTAATTTATTGAAAAGAATTTAAAATTACCTTTCCAAAAATATAACACACTTTATATTTTGCTTGATTCCTCTTCGAGATATAGAGTATATAAAAATTCGCCCGCTTTAAATAAGTAGGTTTTGAACGGCACCGGCTGTAATGCAATAAAATTCTAGCTGTGAGCATCAATTAAAACGAAAATAATAGTTGCTATGAGAGATGCACAATTTTATAACAATTTAAAATATATTTAACCAACATCAACACATTTAAACTATATCTAATAACAATAAAAATAAATAGCAAACCAAGACATGAGATTTTGCTACAGGTGTTCGACATATCGACTCTCTTCTGTTATGGACAGACGGGACCGTTTTTGAACATACATCGCGGAATTTATTAACTCAGTGGGGGTGAATAACTGCTAAGTATTTCTAATTGTTGTCTAGATTATACGGAAGAATAAAGAATTTTTATTCTTCCGCAAATATATCCATAGGATTAGATCCATGGGCACTAAGTCAGGCGGCCTCGACGGCCAACGGCTGGGACCTTGGTTAGCTATACAATTATTATTCTTGAAATTGGCTGCAAAAAATTGCTGATAACTTCAGCGTTCAGAGGCGGTGCGTCGTCTTGCTGGAAAAATATGTTTTCAAGTTCCATTAAGGGCATATCATCAATAAGGGTTCCAAAGCCTACTAGTTAAAAGTGGCGAACTTTTAAAAATTCTGTATTTCGAAGGGTTAGGTTATAACAAAATATCAAGTGTGCTATATTTTTGGAAAGGTAATTTTAAATTCTTTTCAGTTAAAAAAAAAATAAAAATATAGAGGGTGTCCCAAATAAAAAATCAATTTTTCTGTTGATAACTCTTAACACATTAATTTTAAAAAAATTATACTTAAACCATTAAATTCTACGTAAAAAGGTGCTTTGGAAATGTTTTCATAGAAATACAAAATTTTCCATAGCAATAAAGTTACAGCGATTTGTTAAAAATGCACATTTTTGAAAAACACCCCGTAACTCCGAAACGGTAACAGATATTGATGTGCGGGTTTCACCATCATGTTTTTGATGAAAATTGAGATCCAGACACCGATATTAGTTTTCGTCTATCTCCTATAGAAAAGGGTGTTTCTATTTAAAAGCGTCGAATTTGACCCACCCCCTACAGTGATGCTAGCAAGCCACAGTCGGCATTTTTACTATGAGGGTCCAATTGTTTTGTAGTTTTTAACTTTCAATGAACCTTTTTTATTTTTTTTCAGGGATTTTTTACAAAACGTAGAGCATATGATTAGGGAAGCCAAAGTGGTTTTGAACTTATATTATCCCGCTTACATAACTAATAGACTGAGTAGAAAAATACAGTTTATATCGAATAAGTAATTTTTTACAGTTAATATATACTTTTACTAACAATTTTTGCGTTTTATTATGTATAATAAATTAATTATTCATTATACCGAGTGCGTCTCAAAAGTGGCTCACCCCTATAACTTTTTCATTTTTTTCAGATAAAAAAACGAAATTTGGTATTTTAGTATATGCCATAAATTAGGATTGATTGACGCATTCAATTGTTTTTAGTCAATTGTTGAACTTTTGATTTTTAAATGGCACCCTCGGTATTTTTTACTTTATTTGATAGAACATGGCACTCTGAATATAGTGAGATTTATTCAATATTGTATAATAATGAAATTAATATTATCAAAATATTACTTTTACAGAAAATTTAATTTATTGTAAAATAGTCTTGCTTTAATATTATTCTTACCTTAAAAGTTAACATATAAAAAATAAAGATAAGTATAGCGTGTTAAAAAATCGTATAAACAATCAAAGACGGCGTCCAGTTGCCTTGGAATTGATCGATCGCATTCCCCATATAATATTTCATACAAAATGACAGTAATCTTCATTTTCAAGCTATCCCTGACGCTATTTTTTTAGATCGTATGGTATTTTTCCCACAGACATAATAAATGCACTGTGTATAGTTTTAGATTTATAATTAAATTTATAAGTATTCCAAATATAAAATACTGCACACTTAATAATTTGTATTAGTACAGGTGTAACTAAACCATAATCAATCAAATTAATTAAAATTTCTAAGTATGAGATAAGGACATAATATGGAAGTGTTTTCGTTCGCATAAAAATAATCCGTATTTTAGCTGTACTTACTACAAGTGCGGATACACATCAGAAATATACGGAAGCGTAGAGCTGCCATCGCTAACACATCGTGGAATTTTTTTGTAGCAAAATTTACGCTTTTCCTGTAAATTTTACACGTTTTCTGTAAATTTACACTTTTTCTGTAAATTTAAAGATTTTCTGTAAATTTACACCTTTTCTGTCAATTTCTGCGTTCGTGGAGAGTGGTGGGTTATTCTATGAGTGGTTCCCATCGAACTCCGTTCTACGCTGGTTTATTTACAAAAGTCATAAACGGGCGATGGTTTTTGGACCAGCTTTTAACCAGATTATGTAACGTGAGTAGCCTATGCATCCTGTTATTCAAATTCCAAATGGCTTAAGTTTGTCATAACAATTGAAGGGGTGGCTACAATAACCAGGCAGCTCCATATTAATAAATTTGTGGGAAATCGAAAAAGAGCTGTTCGGTTTTTGCTGCAAACCCAGAGCAAGTCAGCTCCAGCTAACGTCGCTATTTATGTACTGTTATATTGAAAGAAACTGGTTGTTGCAGGAAACGATCGACCAATTTTTTTAAAGGGTATGCACATTAATAATTAATAGGGTAATTCATTAAAAATTTCATTTTCGAAAAAAAGTGGAGCTGCCTGGTTATAGCACATTGTCGCTGACCTAATGTAACTCCATCAGAATCCAAAATGCGTAACACTTCTCTGCAAACAGCTGTAGCCGTGTAGCTGACGGCTCACAATGGGGTATTTGACACTGATAGTTGATCGAAATTTTTTTATGTAGATCTTATATAAATTATTGCTATTTTCAATTAAAGAGGAAATAATATGAACAAAATAAAGGATAATTCGTCGATTCTAAAAAAAGAAAGAAAAATCACTGTTCCAGTGTTTCCACGGTCAGTGCCAGTAGTAATATCGCAACTACTACTACTAATGCTACGACTGATCCGCGAGCAATGCCCATACCACTAAATTCGCTACTAATGCCAAATTGTGCTATACTGCTAATGGCACTAATGCGATCGCTTTGTACACAACAATGCCATCGCGGTTTACACCTCGCATTAGTATATCACTGATTGGCAAATTAGAGGAAACCAAGAATGTTTTTCTCATTTTATCAGCAAAGTCGCAAAAAGGTGCAGTATTTTATTTTACTGTATGAAAGCCCAATGTTTACTAAGTAAAACGTATATAGACAATATGCTGAATTCTTCGAAATGCGCAACTAAATGTCTAAGTATAATAAAAATGTCACAAATTTAATCAAATTTTATGAACGCCTAACTTTTAGTTGCAAAAAAAATCGTTAGTATAGAGAATATCAAAATAAATAATACGTTTTTGTAGAATACATACCTGCAGCTTGCTGAGCCATTTTCAATCAAAACAATAATATAAACGTAAAAAGATCACAAGAACAACAACAATTTATAATTTTAACATAAAATTTAGCCATTTACCTCTTATCTGTGAGAAGTAACAACTTTGACGTTTCGTTGAAACAAATAAATGCAACTAAACACACCCATAGCAACGCCATTCATGGCAGAGATGATTTAACTTATCATTTATCTTTTTTTGGGAAATCTTAAACACATTTGCTTTTTCGAATTTCGATCACCTTTTTCATGCTAATACCCACCGTGCGGCGTGTCGAAATTTGCGCTTCCTAAAATCGTACCAGAATATCAATGTCCGGGTAAATATTTCCGCGTTTTTTTTTATATAAAACAAGTGTCGTCCTAAATTCCTTTGCAATTTACAGAAAAACTGTAAATTTACAGAAAATGTGTAAATTTACAGAATATCTGCAAATTTACAGAAAATGTGTAAATTTTCAGAAAAAGTGTGAATTTAGAATTTGCAGAAAAAATGGAAATTAACAGAAAATCTGTAAATTTTGCTAAAAATACTTTTCAGCGTTGGTATGGCAGCTCTACGGTTTCGTAAAAATATGTTTAGGTTTATATCAATAATGAATAATAAAGTGGCGTCCAACGAGTCCTGAAAGATTTCGACAGAACACATCGAAAAAATGAAAATACTATTTACATCTGTATTATTAAAATGACAGACGATAACTGTCATCGCAGACTAAAGTGAGTCTGTGCTGTCATATATCATTTCGTTGGACATACTTTATGTAATAAAAATATTTTTTGACGAGGTTTTCCTAAAAAAAAATGATTCATGTACCGTATGAAAAAAAACAGGCCTCAAACACGGCTGGGAAATCACAATCGATTTTAATTTTAGTAGGGTCAAGCGGCCTTAGACGTCATTTACAAAAAATTGAAATAAAAAATGTCAAAAATAAAAACTAATTCCCGAAAGAGTACGGGCCAAGTAAATTACATCTAGGGCTTGACCTCGTCAAAATTATTATCGATTGTCATTCCTCAGCCGTCTTTGACGCCGTTTTTTTTCGATAGTATGCTACTCTCAACAAACCGAATTCATAGATATGATTAACTAGGAACTAATTCAATTAATAATAAACAGAAGTACACAATAATTAATCACTTTCACCTAAAATCTCATCAATCATGTAAAAATAGAGTGGAGGATTGTTTGAACATCAATTTGACAAGTGGTTTCCTAATTTTTTTCAAAATTTAATCTATATTCTATACTGACGCGCTCTAAAAATTGTCTGGAGTAATAGACTATGTATTGTTATAATTCTTGTTTATATATTTATAATAGAAATTAAATATACGGAGTGATCATTACGATTAATACAATAATTCTTAAAAGAACAATTGACTGATTTATTTTGCCCTGTATAATCAAAGCAAGCCGCCATTAAGTAATTCTTATTATCGTTTGAGAATCTAGTTTTTCAAGTATTTAAAATCGATATATCTAATTATCTTAAAATAATCGCTATTAAGTTGAGATCTGAAAAGATAAGTATTTCCGTGATTTTAGAATATCTTGATAATACTTGATTTTTTCTTTAATTGATATGTAATGATCTTTTTATTCTTGAGTGATTTAAATTATTTTTATATGATCTGAAATTGAGAGAAGATACTTTTGAAAATTGGTTTAAATTTCTGGCTGAAGGGTATCTTTTCGGGAATAGCAATCGCTATCTCTATTTTCTTAAAATTAGACTTACGGTTTACTGTTTCGTGGATATATTACAGCATTTTGAATAAGCGACGTTTAAAAATCTGATATTTTTGCATAGTTTCACAAAACAATAATTTTACAAAATTGTTTTCAGATATTTAATCTTAAATTAAATTTTAACCATTATTCAATTTTGTAGTAAAAGTCCATGTATTTTCTTTTCAACTTCACTAAATACAGTGAACTTAAACTTCCAATATGTATGTTATATGCATAGTCTTTTCCTAGGAATGTGTATATCCGATACCTGATAAATATACCGGGTGCATCTCAAAAGTGGTTTACCGTTATAACTTTTTTATTTTTTCGAAATTCTGCGAAATTCTATGCCGCTCGAAGCAATTCCAAAAAATAACTGGTATGAAAAATCTCAGTTATTTCAACAACCATCGATAACGGACGGCAGTCGAGATACAGCGGAGTGGGAAATGCGCTACTGCGAACGTTGCTGCATCGGTCGATGGTCGTGTTGGGCTCGCAACGGGTTGGAGAATAACGTATAGAAAATAAGCAGTTATTTTCGATACATTGTTTTTAACCTGTTACGAGCATAACGGGCGGCAGTCGAGATAAGCGGAGTTGGAAATTAATAGATTTTTGGCGTGTCGGGCGATCGCGGTGTACGGTGGCGTTAGAATTTAATTATTTAATTTTTAATACATATATTTGCAAAAAATGTAACTAAAGGGTATTTTGCGTTTTCTAAAACGTATAGGTAGACAGTCTGAATTTATTTGAATAGTTTGAAAGTGATTTTGTTTTGTCGGATTTCCCAGTATTTTTTTGGCATCAATAATGCATCGTAAGTTAAAATAATTATTAATTTATAACTGAATTAAAGAAAATTGTCTTGATTAATATTCTGTTATTAGAATCGTTTTGAGCAAATTTATTTTACTAATTTGCTTTCTGCAAACTTATTTTTATATATTTATATTTACATTTTAGTTTTGTTCTGTAAGTTATTACTTGGTTATGAAGTTTCAGTTACTTATTTATTTTAATTAATTTTTTAAAATTTATATATTTATGTAATTTCATTGTCTTAAAAACCCTTCAAAGACAATACTTGCCTATCAGCAATAACGATATCAAGAAATTGTGAATGGTGATTAGAAATCTGATTTGTTTATAAATTTTATGTTTTAAGAACATTATTTTTTATTAGGAAATAAATATGAAGATCTTCAAGATTTCTGTATGCTCTGTTAGATGTTTAAGATTAAAGTCAAAAAATAACAGAAACCTGTTATTTTAAGCTGTTATATATAAATAACAGCAGCAGTTTCAACTGTTATTTAAAATTAACGTTTTTGTCCACCACTAGTGTAAACGGGGCTTAAATATACAATAGCAGTTTTTTTTTAGAATAAAATACTTAACATTCTTGGAGAAAAGAAATAACAGAAAATTTAATCTAATAAAATTTTGACAATCAATAATACCAAAGCAAAAATCTGTTACATACAATAAACAACTAACTGTTCCTGTCATATATTCTTTCGTTAGACAGATTATATTTTCAAAATTATTTAATTGAGGGTGTTTTACAATAGTAGCTTCTGCTGTCCTCGATTTTAACCAACAGTTATTTTGAGAGTTATTTTTTGGAAAATTCGTTTTATATTTCAATAATTGCGTTTTGACATTTGCTCTGTTTTCAAACTACATGTCCATGATGTCCATTTTTAGTGTAATATAACAAATTAAAAAATCCATCTTATTTAACACACTGTATTGTCTCTCCTGATCCGATTTATATGATTGTAAACGGCAATCTTTTCAAATACATAATCCCAGAGATAATATAAAAACAACAAAATTAATATTTACAAGTTTACTTACATTATCCACTTAATCCGCAGAACACAGTCATGCTACTGAAAATTTCACCGATTTTGAAATTAATCCTCTGTTTTTTCATTGGCCATTCTTACGGCGCTAACATTTTGGGAATTATACCTAGTGCTTCGTTTAGCCATCAATTAGCTTATATGAAATTATGGCAAGAATTGTCTTTAAAAGGTAAGTCTTGTAAATTTGTTAATTTTATTGTATTGTTTTATTTCAAATGTTTACTTACCAACTATAATCCTTTTTTTATTACTTTTTTATATACTTCTAGGACACCACGTTACTGTTTTAACTACAGATCCCCAAAGAAACGCCTCATTAGTCAACCTAACGGAGATCGATCTCAGCATTGGCTACCAATTCATCAAAGAAAAATATAATTGGTCGAAAATCATTATCGACCAAACCAATCCGTTTACTTTTTTGAAACAAATGTTGCACATGATGTACGAAGCTACGGATTTGTATTTGGGACTACCCGAAGTTCGTGATTTAATTCACGATAGGAATAAACGGTTCGATTTGGTGATGGTCGAAGGCATTTTTCCTGAATGGTTAATTTTCGGAGAAATTTTTAACGCTCCCACTGTCTCGCTGATGTCGCTTGAAGGCACTGTTCAGGTTCATAGAATGTTTCAAAATCCTACTAATCCTGTTGTAAGTATGTATTAATTTTTTTCGAACAATATACAGGGTGAATCTTAAATAAGTGCAAATATTTTTCGGGGTAGTATATTTCGATACAACCCTAAACAAGTCAATGAGGTTTTTTCGCGAAAACATTTTTTTGAAAATTTGGAATTTTTTGATTTTTTTTTTAATTTTTAGGTAAAAAACATAATATACATATATCTTTATAATATGGTGACATACGTAGCAGATTAAATTTACATGAAAGAAAACCCAGAAAGGATCGAGTGGTTTTCAAAATTTAAGCGAAAAATATATATTTTTTTTAATTTTTAAAGTAAAATATCTCCGTTATTTTGGACTTATTTGAAGAAAATATGTTTTTGTTATTGAAATCTACCGCCCCTGAAAATATTTGTACTTACTTAAGACTCACCCTGTATAGGGAAGAGTAGCCTAAACCCAAGGGGCAAACCGCTGCGCTGGTGGTATTTATTGGTACTAATTTGGTATTATTCGGTAATAAACTGGTATTATTTGGTAATAAACTGGTTTTATTTGGTATTAAACTGGTATTAAACAGGTATTTTGTTGGACATCTGGCAACGCTGGATTAAACGCACGTGGCGACGACGCCCGGGAAGCTGATTGCATCCTTTCTAGCCCATTTGCATCTAAAGCTAATATTGAAAAATATCTATATTTCTAGCCCCAAGTACATCTAAAGCTAATACTAAAAAATATTTGGAATCTAAAGGTGCTTTGATAAAATCATTTAGTTCTGGAAGTATTTCAGAAGATACCACTCTACATGTTTTGGAAACTGATTATACCCAAGAAAATAATATAGTTTCTAAAATACTAAAGCAATGGTTAAAGTCAAAAATTCGTGATGAGCTCTGGAGCACTCTAAACTGCAATAGTCTGTTTAATAACATTATTTTTAGCACATCAATTTTACTTCCAACTCTGAGGCACAACCAAAAATAACTTCATTTCTAAAAAAGCCTTCTACCGAGCCTTCTACGGAAAATACCGAGGAAATTACAGAGGCATGCAAACCCTCATGTAGCAAAATTGTACCGCCTAATCTAATATGTGAAGCTCCCTGCAATCAAAGAAATCCTAATGTAAAAATACTAGACTGCGTAATTATCCCCCCAACTAAACGAGCCTCGGAACTACCCTTATCAGCCGTCACTTTAGCCATACCATCCACAAGCAATAATAATTACCTCCCCGATGTTACCCCGTTACTACCATTATCAGCTGCCGCTTCAACCTTACCGTCAACAAGCAATAATTCAATTTGGAAGTCTACAAAATACAGCTGCTCGCAAAGGAATAAAAGAAAAATTGAAAAGTTTCAGTATAATCAACCTCTTATAACCAACTTTAGTTCGATATTAGAGAAAATAAATTCTACTCTTAAGGAAAATGGAGAAATATCGAAAGCTCTTAAGGAAACGATGATGGTTTGTCTAAATGAACCCGAGAATGAACCTGATGAGAATAAGCCAGAATCGAGGCCAGAATCAATGCCAGCAAACAAATTTTTAAACATAAGCTTAAGACAGACTTTGGTACTAATTTGGTATTTTTGGTTCTAATTTGGTATTTTTTTGGAAATAATTGGGTATTTTTGGTACTTTTTTCCCAAAATTGGTATTTATTGTACACCATTTTTGGCAGCGGTTTGCCCCTCGCCTAAACCGTATACGTTTTGCACAAAAGTTAATATAATAGCAACGATTATACAACTCCATGTATATTTTTTCTATATAGAAGGATGGGATTAATAAGTGATAATTATTTAAGTGATTATTGTTTGGTGGCCATATTGTAATTGTCATTTTTGAAATATTAATTCCGAAGTGATTTCTGTCAGTTCCACAAAATATCCCGTCAATTCTTATTACAAAATGGCAAAATGTTTAAGATAAGAAGGATATATGTACTTTATTTCGTTGTATAATCTTTTGAATACAACTCGATATTTCGGGATTACCCTCGGGATTACCTAATACTTTTACCTAACACTCAATGCGATACCGACTCCTCCTTCGGAGTCGTAGTGTTGCCGGGTAACGCATCTCGTGTCAGGTAAAAGTATTATTCGGTAATCCCGAAACATCTTGTGGTATTACATTCGATAATAGTGTCTTCTTCAAAATTCTTTCTAACAAAATTTGCAACCTTGTTTGATATATACAGGGCGAGTCAAAAATAAATGTTGTATTTTTCTTCACTATTTTAAATGGAACACCCTGTATTTTGTATCATAACCGGATAAGGTTTTGTTTAATTCTTTTGTTTTATTAAGCACTTCCTATACCTAATATCGATATTTAATGAGAAAATTGTTTTTTTGAAAATATAAGACAAGATCTGACTTTCGTCCTTTCAATAGTAGGCGTTTATCTTTAATAGTGTCATACCTATCTACTACAGTGTGGGCTATCTGTCAGATAATATTAAATATTACGTCTATTTACTAATCCACTTTTAAAGGCAGCTTCATCGGAAAATAAGATTTTAGTTAAATGCTCAATCTTTATGAACTGTATTAAGTTATGCATTGCAAAATTCGTTCTATTAGTAAAGTTATTTAGATTTTGATGTAGTTCCAATTGATAAAGATGATATTTATGTGTTTTTATAATTCTATTATTATTATCTATTAAGGTGCCTGGTGGCTTGCGTAGAGGTACAGCTCTCGTACAGCCGGCATTTCATCAGCCCACTATTTTTAATAAAACAAAAATAGTTTGGGTACCTAGGTCGACTCAGCCTTAAATGAGTACTTGGGATTCACAATCCTGAGGTAATAATAGGCGGCTGAAGCGTAGTGCTAGCCACATTACCTTCCTTGTATACCGAACGCCTCTAGCATGGCAAGCTGTACCTTGCTACTCCCAAGCCGTTAAACGTTATATACGGGAGCTATTATTATTATTATTATTATATAATGCTATTAACATTACTCTGAGAAACGTCCGCTTGAGCCGATAGTTCTCGAGAGGAAGCATTAGGATTTTCATCCTCTAATAATAATAATACATTCAGCATACTCACTTGATACTTCTTTTATAAATCTAACATTTTTTCGTATAATCCACATTGCCGGTACTATCAGACTTTTTTTTTTCGTTTTCATTTCTTAAATACGGATACTTGTGGTGTCCTTAATGCATATCTTTGATGGTAAATGTTTCTTGCTAAAATAGATACTTTCAGCTGTTCCAATACAATAAATAAAATTTATTAATTTGTCACATCAAAAATTGATTATTGAGTTAATTAAAAGGTTTTTATACTTTGTTGTAGATAGCTATGAGAGTTTTAATGATAAACGCCATTTATTGAAAGGTCGAAAGTCAGATCGTCTTATACTTCCAAAAAACACAATTTTCTCACTAAATATCGATTTTAGGTACAGAAAGTGCCTAATAAAACAAAAAGATTAAACCTTTCAAAAAAACAATTTTCTCATTAAATATCGATATTAGGTATAGGAAGTGCTTAATAAAAAAAAAGAATTAAACAAAACCAAATCAAACCAAATCAAACATTTATTTTTGACTCGCCCTGTATATATCAAACAAGGTTGCAAATTTTGTTAGAAAGAATATTCTATTATCGAATGTAATACCACAAGATGTTTCGGGATTACCTAATAATACTTTTACCTGACACGAGATGCGTTACCCGGCAACACTACGACTCGTTAGGTAAAAGTATTAGGTAATCCCGAGGGTAATCCCGAAACATTGAGTTGTATTCAAAAGATTATACAACGAAATAAAGTACATATATCCTTCTTATCTTAAACATTTTGCCATTTTGTAATAAGAATTGACGGGATATTTTGTGGAACTGACAGAAATCACTTCGGAATTAATATTTCAAAAATGACAATTACAATATGGCCACCAAACAATAATCACTTAAATAATTATCACTTATTAATCCCATCCTTCTATATAGGAAAAATATACATGGAGTTGTATAATCGTTGCTATTATATTAACTTTTGTGCAAAACGTATACGGTTTAGGCGAGGGGCAAACCGCTGCCAAAAATGGTGTACAATAAATACCAATTTTGGGAAAAAAGTACCAAAAATACCCAATTATTTCCAAAAAAATACCAAATTAGAACCAAAAATACCAAATTAGTACCAAAGTCTGTCTTAATTATATAATTATTTCCTTTCATTTCAAAAGGTGATGTTTTTTACCTTGCTTCTGAAAAGATCTTCTCTTCCGTTCCAAAAATCACTCGGTATAGTATATGTCATTATGGTATTTTTGAAACGGAAGAGAAGATCTATTCAGAAGCAAGGTTCAAATCACCTTTGAATGAAAGGAAACCACAAATGAAAGGAAATAATTTCTAGTTTCAGAAAAATACGCATCTTCAATTATATTCCCTCAAGCCATACAAAATGACTTACTATAAATCATCAAAAAAATTAGATACTTATTGATATGTATTAAATTCTTCAAGCACTTGTGCTACTTGAAAAAAAATCTTAGGGATTACTAATCACAATTATAAACTAAGATATTAGTAAGATTTTTTAGATGAGATGATTAGAGTCGATACGCTATAGGTACTTTCGCCTACGTTTTGTGTTAGCAAATTGATCTGTTTTAATCAAATTAAACAATCTTCTACCTAATTATGGTTAGCAACTGGTATAAACTGAAATAATATTTTTAAGGTTTATCCAGAAGTATATATACCTTTTGTCGGCCAACTTAACTTCAAGGAAAGACTAATTTCCACATTATTAAGTTGGATCTTTGACTACATAAAGTCTCAATACACATTAAGAAGACAAGGAGTTATAGACAAACATTTTGGGAACATGTCTGTCTCTATAGAATCTCTTACTTCAAAACCTAGTTTACTATTCTTATGTGTGAATCCAATTTTACTTATTCCACGTCCATATTCACCCAGAACGATTGTCGTTGGTGGTATGACTATACAGGATCCAAATAAACTTCCTCAGGTAAGAATTATAGAAACGTTCATAATTTTTTCTATTAAACCTTACTTAATGAATATCTTTAATATGTTTAAGTTCCAGAATTTTTTGTATATTTTAGGATGTACAGGAATTTCTGGATTCTGCTAAAAACGGTGCTATACTATTTAGTCTAGGAAGCAACGTTAAATGCGAGGATTTGGGAGAAGAAACAGTGACAAGCTTTTTAGAAGTCTTAAGTCAGCTTCCTTATAAAGTTATGTGGAAGTTTAATAATCGAGAAAACCGCATAATTCCGCACAATGTTAAAATTTATGATTGGCTGTTTCAACAGGATATTCTACGTAAGAAATAAAATATTCTCATCTCAGTTCTTATCATCTCAAGTTGTCCTTAATTCTTCAAATATGTTAAATATGTTTTATTAGTCGTAGCAACTTTAACATTCTTACAGATTTGGGACATCTGTACTATATAAAAATAACTTTAAATTGTAGCTTTTGGAGTTCTTGAACGATCCCACTCAATTTCAATAAATCTAATCATTTGGCTTATACATCGTTTGGCTACAAATCATGGAATAGTGTGAGTAACAGCGCTTTCAGATAAAGCGGACCGTCCGCGACTTCGAGCAAGTGCCATGAGTTTATATGAACAATATCAAATGGGTCGCGTATGCTCCGTCCGGATGATTTCGTCCGACGGCTGTCTTGAAAAAACACGACAGACGTTCCGCTCCATCTGAAAGCGCTGTAAACTGTAAATACAGGCCTGATCCAGATAACTATAATTTTTATTCACGGTCGGCAGTGCCTGACTTTGGGTACCCATTTTCGTGTGTACTATGGAGTGTAGAGGTGAGGGGAAATATCTTCGTACATTAAAAATGGTCATAAAAAAGGGAAGACTTAAGATGGTGCTGCTGTGGCAAAATCTTAAAATTTAAAATATGCGCTGAACATTTTTAGAACAGGAAATTATTCATAAGAGATAAATATTTGACGTGAAGGCGCGGGTTTCAAAAAAATACAAATTTTATTTTCACATGAAATAAATTATCGATTTTTATTCAGCAGCTATAGACTGGGCCTCTAATATATAAAAATAATTGTTTTATACTCTAAAAAATAAAAACAAAGCTTTTTTGGGTAATGTTCGGTTTTTTACTTTTATTTTCTTTTATCTTTTGATTTATGCGTCATTAGCGCCACTGTGGTTATTTGGTGAACCCTTGTTCTTCCAACTTTTGTGACCACTATTTCAAATAAAGTCCCATAAGGGATATTTAGTGTGTACGAAGAGAACAGTCGATATTAGGGTTTCTGGAACCGGGAATTTCGGTACCGCGCCTCTTAGGGATCGGGATTTCCCGTTATTTTCGGTACTAACTATTTTTTGTTTAATGATGGTGCAGTTTATCAACTAGAAAGCAAGTGATAGTTTTCCAAAGTAAAATTGATAAAACATTTAGATTTTTAATGAATATATCAAATTATTATTTAATCAGCCATGAGAAAATTAACATGAACACAAGCGTCAAACAACATAAACCAATTTAACTAAATTTGAGAAAAAAAAACTATATTTTTAAATTAAAAATGCAAATATCTATTAAAGCATAACATATTTCATAAATATATACATATATCACTTCAATAAATGCTAATAAAAATTATAGGAATTTTAAAAGGAAAAAGAAGCAAGAACAATAAGAAATACGATCATTTCTTATTAAGGAGAGTTTGATTTCGACCGCTAGAAAGTATTAAAGGACTAAATCACCTAACAAAATTGTTAAGTATTGTTATCGAGGCCTGAATGAACCGGGAATTAATTTCGAAACCAGGTTCTGTGATGGCCAAAAAGATCTGTGAATTCCTGGTACTTTCAAATCAGGAATTTCCCGGTTCTGAGCCCTAATTAGGAGTATTAATTAGGGATTCTGGAACCGGAGCTGTTTTTCGGAACCGGGAATTTCGGTACAATGCCTCTAAGGAGCCGGGATTTCCCGGTCTTGTCGGTACCAGCAAATTTTTGTTCAATGATTGTGCAGTTCGTCAATCAGCAAGCAAGGAATGGTTTTCAGAAGTAAAACTGATAAAAAATTGAGTTTTAAATATCAAATTATTAAGTAATCAGTTATGACAAAATTAACATGAACACAAGCAAAGAAAAAAATATGGGTAACTTAAAATTTACATCAAACAACATAAATCAATTTAACTAAATTTGAGAAAAAAAAACTATATTTTTAAATTAAAATTGCAAATACCGATAAAAATCTAACATAAATATAACTGATACCATTTAGCAACATTATATTAAATAATAAAATAATATCTTTAAACTTCAATAATTGCTAATAAAAATTATAGGAACTTCAAAAGAACTTCAGAAGTAACAACAATAATGTAGTGTCACTACTTATTGTTGTGAACATACATTTAATATGGTTATATGTATATGTATATTCGACAAATTGTATAAAATATTATTTTTACCCTTATTCTACGGCTATGCCTAAAGAATTTAAGGTACGAAAAATACCATCAACATTATTATTCTTCTCAGAAAGATGGGTGATGCAAATAAACAGAACCATTCCCAATACTTTTGGTACCGGATTTCCGGTTCTGAACCCTTTTGATGGTTCGCCAAAGGCTCCGGAAAAAACGGAGACAACGTCGTCCGGCTGGGCATAGGCTCGGCTCGAAGCTCAGACCCCGTCCCAATATGACGAGTCAGCCTCAAATCCGCTTGAGGTTGACTCGTCTCGGGTGTCTCTCGCACTCGTCTCGACATATTTATACGCAGCTTAATACCCACCCAAGACTCTTTATTGCCGACAGGGTATATAATTCTAGTATAATCACCGAACATTAACTTAATAAAGTTTAGTATAATTTTTGTAGTCAAACGATGAATACATCTTTTGTGTCTTTAAAATTCACAATTAGTAATAATAAAAAATTGTGACTACTTATTATTGTGACTTGTTTTATTTCATTCATATCATTTATTTTAGGTCATCCAAATGTAAAACTTTTTATCAATCAAGGTGGAGTCCAGAGTCTAGAAGAAGCAATCTTCTTCTCAGTGCCTCTAGTCGGTATTCCTGTCTACGCAGACCAGGAGAGCAACGTGAAACGACTACAACTCAAAGGCGTTTTGAAAAGAGTCTCCATCAAGCCAAGACTGGATCCCAAAGAGTTTAAAAACGCCATTTTAGAAGTTATGTCTAACCAGACGTATGTCGATAACATGAAGAGATTGAATGAATTGTGGATGGATCAGCCAATGAACGGGATAGACAAAGCAATATGGTGGACGGAGTACGTTATCAGGCACAAAGGTGAAGTGGATCATATGATTAATAAGGCTGAGATCAATACACCGTTTTATCAGTTTTATTTACTCGATATTTTTGGATTAATATTTATTTTATGTTTTACTCTACTTTCTTTGACTGTTTTTTTGTGTATACGATTTTTAAGATGTAGCTTTAGAATAGCAGCCTATTTACGTAAAATTAGATATATTTTAACTAAAAAAAGAAAAATTTCTTAAATCAAATTAATATTCTTTACTATTATTTTTTATATTTATATATTTTTCTAATATAAAATGATTTTTTTAAAAAAGTTTTTTTTTTATTTTAATATTCTTAGAACATAAACACTTAAGCCCTGTCTACAAATAACGTTTGCGCGTCTACCCAGTCTACACATGTTAGTTTAATCTATTCAGTCAAAACGTTCTTTCACTAAATTTTTATGCAAAACTTTTATTAAAAAACGGTCCGTTTTACTTCAACTGTATTAACCCTCAACTGGCGTGATGAATTTTCGTACCGCTTATGGCGTACTGGGGTCCCACGATTTTATAAAAAGCTTGTTATTTTAACACTGTTTACAATATATTCAAACTTGTGAACAAACAATTTAATTAATTTTCAACAAATTAATAAGAACGGACACAAAAATCAATTAAAACGCATTTTTTTAGTAATTTTTGACAACATAAATATAACTTGGCTAAGAAACCCATACAAATTAAAAACATATATTTTATGATTTTACCGTATTAGCACGGCATATAAATCACACGGCAGGCTAACTCTCTTTGGCGGGAACGCTACGCGCATACCGTCGCGCTCGCCGCCATTAGGGTTTCCATCAACAGAAAGTAACCAGTGTCGTAGTTTCTTTCATCGACTGCGCACACTTTCGGCTGATTCGAGTCAGTAGCGTACGGATTAATTTATTTTGTTTATTTCTTGAGTTATATTTTATAGTTGTTGTTTTATTTTTGTTTATTGTGTTATATATTTGGTTTTTCTAGTTTATTTTCGTTTCTTGTGTTATATAATTTATTTTTGTTTTTCTGAACATTTTTAAATCGTTAATTTTTATGTGTTTTTAAAATGCCTAGGCGAAGTTGTGCAGCAAAAAACTGCCCGAGTAGAGGACTAAACTGCAATAAAAGTTTCTTTCTGTTTCCTAGAGATCAGATTAGGTATATATATACCATAGATTTAGGAAGAACAGATATCACATTTTGCATTTTAACCCGATCAAACAATCGGAGGTTGACTACGTACTGTAAAAACCAACTGAGATAGAGAAGGCGACATTGCCACATCTCAAATTTGCGCCTATCTACTTAGTTTGATTTGCAGAAAAGGTGAATTTAAAACCTTCACCGGATATCAATAAATCTCAATTTCTTAATTAAATTAATAGTTTATTTTTAAAGAAGCATGCGTAATAATATGTTATTAACCAGACGATATATGCGTTACTATTAAAGGACATGTTTACTGTTAAATGTGCTGAAACGTCTAGAACTATTGGCAAAGTCGCTGCTAGTCTTCCAGAATGAAATGAGCCGTCCGTCCCACCAGCCCTCGCGACGGCCCTTGGTCCGTTATAGCGTACTACGTTTAGCTTACGGTGTGTTTGAAGTCGGAATCAAGTCCGAAGTGAACTTTTCAGTGTTTTTCAGTAGTTTTTGCTTTTGTTTAACGTACTTTTGAATCTGCGAATTTTCAATATGGTACGACAGTGTCAAATGTGTGGAAAAATAAGCTCAAATTACCCGAATTTGTCTTTTCACAGGTAGGTATTGTTTCCGCGCGCGCCGTAATCGCCGTACATAGGCGTCCCACAAGGGAGCCTCTCACAATTAAAATAATTTCTAATTATATTTGTTGAATTTTGAGCTATTAAAACAAGAACGTAGTAGCCGGTAATTGAATTATAATTCGTCTCAATTACTACTTAACTGTTGTAGATAATAACAAATTTGAATATAAACGTTGCATTTGAAACTTTATTATAAGCCAGAAAGTGACTTTTTTTTGTTAAAATTGCATAATATTTTGGTCATTATATACGATATTCTAAAGAAATTTTGCTCAACAAATAAACAAAGGTGTTTACCCGCCCTTTTTTACATTTTATTGCATTTTTATATCTGCCCCTTCGGCCTCGTTTAAACAATTTTTTACCACCGTACAAATACCTCTTCCTAGAGTTATTTGTACGGTGTGTTTACCTTTTTTTTAGAATGGGACGAACTGTAAATAATTCTTAGGCTACTAGTTTTATACATACCTATATACAGAATGACCCAGGACTCCAAAAAAGCTTTTTACCTATTACATTTTAGGTTTGTAATTTTTATTTCAATTTTTTACATAAGATGGGGGCCATTGTAACGCACATTTTCAAAATATTTTTGTCAACATACAAGGTGATTCTGGGGGCGATTCAAACCGCAATACATATATGCTTAATACAGTTCATGAAGATTGGGACATTTAATTAAAATTTGATTGTCTGATGAAGCTACCTTTAAAAGTAATGGATTTGTAAATAAACGTAATATTCATTATTATGCGACAGAAATCCCATACTGTAGCACACAGATTTGATACTTTTAATGATAAATGCCTTCTGTTGAGAAACTAAAAAGGTAATTGCCTCTCGTATCAGAGCCATCATAATACAAGAAGAAGACCGAAAGTCAAATCTTGTCTTATATTTTCAAAAACACAATTTTCTCATTAAATATTGGTTTTAGGTATAGGAAGTTATTAATAATACAAGATTAAACAACTATTATATAGTACTTTACAGGAAGCTATCGACTGCGAACTAACTAAATCGTTACTAATTACTAATTTTAAAAAGTTCTTTTTAAGATCAAAAAAGGTAAAACTAAAACCTAAATTATCATTTGAGATTAAACGGGAAGTTCTAAATAATGTTGCCTATTCTAAACAAGAAAAAATTATTTATAAGTTTTATAACATCTCTAATTAAATTTGGACGAAAATAATATTTCTGTTTGCTGTAGATAATTTTCTCAGGGAAAATACGTAAATAAAAATTACTTTTTAAGTCAAAAAAAGTCAAAAGGACAAGTTATTCCAAAAAAGGACTGTCCTTTTCAAAAAAGGACAGGTGGCAACCCTAGGTATTTCTGGAATGGAAATTTAATGGCAAATCTACAACTTTAGTTTGAAAATATGTTCCGGCCACCTATGTTTACAAAAATGTCTAAAATGTGCTTTACAATTGCCTCCATATTCTGAAAAAAAAATTGAAAGAAAAGTCACCAACCACAAACCTAATATAGAACTGTTTCGGAAACCTGAGTCACCCTGTAAATATTCAAAAGTAATTGAAAGTTTATATAGAATTAACTGAAAGTTTAAATTGAAAATCGACGTTGGAGCGATTTTCGAAAACTACCTATTAATGTTTCAACATAAGTATATGTGGGATATTAATTATATTATTATATTAGACCTTATAACAAAACTCATCTGACGAAAAAGTGTTAATGTAGTATATTAATATGGAGTAAACATTTTACTAATTACTTTACTTTTACTTTACTAATTAAATTCGTTCCAAAAAACGATACGCCACTGGCCATTAGAACAATCCAAATGCGCCTATTTTAGTTGTCCTTGTTTGACACATTGGAATGTTTGATACACTACCAACGAGTATTTATGAATGAGATGTTCGGTCTATATTTATAATGTCTTTGATATATACATATGTGATTCATTATTTTAACATATTTTAGTTAAAAAAACAGTAGTATACATATTAGGACATTCAGCTAAATAGAAAGATCTAATTAAAAATATACAAGTTCAGCATCTATATTAAATGTTAACAAACTTATATACAGGGTGAGTCTTAAATAAGTGCAAATATTTTCAGGGCTGGCAGATCTCGATAAAAGAAACATATTTTCTCCTTACTTTCTCAAATAAATCCAAAATAACCGAGTTATTTAAGTTTAAAAAAAAAATGTTTTTTTTTAAATCTTGAGTTGAGAGCCACCGGATTTTTTCTGTATTTGCATCCCTTTTAGTGCCGCAACCATAGAGTAAAGCCGTAACTATGGTAATATCAGAGATTAAGAAATTATACCGTGGGAAAATTTGCGGTGAACAGGCAGTTCTAAAAAGTTTTCGAAAAATATACAGGGAAGTTAAAAGAAAATGCATGATTTTCAATATCTTTTTTTAGCGAAAAAAACTCATAAACGTGTTCCTGGGGTCGAAATATACCACCCCTGAAAATATTTGCACTTATTCAAGACTCACCCTATATGTATATAAAATATTAGCAAGATTAAAATGTTAAATATTTAGTAAAATTTAGTGTTGTATCTAGACATTCAACATTAAATTTAAAAATAATTATATTATTAATTTAAATAAAATTATAAAAATAAATAAAATGAGTATATCGAAAATAAGTTAACAATACATTTTTAGGGCAAGAACATGGGCAATTGCAGCTAACGGAGAAGACTTGATTGAAGATATAAATAAGGCCCACAAGTACAGGTTGTGTTTTGTTCACTTTGAATTTAAAATGTTTACCAATTCACTTTGTAACCGTATAAAATACAATGGTACCTACTTTGTTTCCTGCCATGAAAAAAATAGAAGTTTCTCAAAAAAAATTGTGGATTTATTAATTTGTGAAATTTGAATATTAATATATAATTTGAATATTAATATGTTATATTATAACGCCCATTGATGGGCATAATTTGTACGTAGCCTCTTTATATTGTTCAATAAATATTTTATTGGTATTTTTTTAATTCTTGTTTGTAACTCCTGGCATGTTTTTGTTAGTTGCATGTTTTTTAATTTTAATTGTCTATTCTCTACAGTGAAATATTTAATTGATTTTTTTCATTATTACTTTTCGAGAAGTATGCGCGGTTAACGATTCATTTGTTTGGACAAAAGTATTGTTTAAATAAGATTCAGTTACAGTCAATTACAGTATTTTTTTAATACGACCCTGTCGTATTTTCTGAGAAATTTTTTAATACGTTTTAATCCGGCCCTGACTAGGAAACCATAATGGCGCCGACAAGGTCAAATTTTATAGAAATTCTAAACAATGGAATCTGAGTAGAGTTGGCGTGCCGATTGTTTTATGTGCCGTGGTATTAGTACAAACAACTGAAATGTGAAGCTAAAGTAATAAACATAAATTATTTTCAACAAAACTGCAAACCTTGAATGTACATAACTTTATCAAATACAGTTCATGCTAATATAGGATCTGCATTTGACGCACATGGTTCGTGCACATTTGATTTATGGCATTTTTTTGTCATTTCTTCGTTGACATATGGTTGACATATACCACATCCCTTTCTTTTCTGGCATTGATTATTCAATTTTCTCTCTTCTATAACTAAGAGATTCAGAATCGGAGTTATGGTTACTCTTCGGAGAAAAATCAATGTCTCGATGAGCTTCATCTCAAGCCTCATTAAATTCATCAAACCACTCAATTAATGCGTCCTCAAAATTAGCGTCCCAGTGAGGCACACATTTTAGACTACCCACCATCCTAATAACAAAACCTTCTTGGCATGGTGGTGCCACACAGACCCCAATGAAACTTTAGCTCCCGCTGGTAGGAACAATATATATTATAAGTCGGTTCAGAACGTTCTACGACGTTTTCCGACACCTAACCTCCACTCTTGTCTATTTAGCCAGAGATCATCAGGTATTTCTCCATTTTCTAGTTCTTTATCCACACCCTCCCTCCAGCTTCGTCGCGGCCTTCCTCTTTTATTTCTGCCTCGAGGTGTCCACAGTAAAATTTGTTTTGGTATTCTGTGATCGGGCATTCGTTGCACATGACCAAACCATATCAGTTGTTTTGTTCTCATGTCGTCCACAGTTGTGTGTTCTACTCCCATAATCTCCCTTACTCTGTTGTTGGTTATTTGTTCTCTTTTCGATTTTCCAGCAGATCTCCTCCAGTAATTCATTTCGGTCGCTAATAGCATGTTCTCTGTTCTGCTTTTCAACTGCCATACTTCGCTTCCGTAAGTTATTATGCTTTTCACTACCGTATTATATATATTCTTCTTATTAGCGTTCGAGATTCCTTGATCCCACAGTACACCATTCAACATAGATAGACAACAAGACTATGTTCTCTTGTGGCCCCCCTACAGTCATACATTCAGTTTTGGTGATATTTACCTCCAACCCCCATTTCTTATACTCCTCTATCAGCTTCCTTGCCATATTCAGGTAGGAACAATACTTGTTAAAATCAAGTGCGCCTTTAACAGTTGCATATTGGTACCCTAACTTAAAGGTAAATGGCGCGGCGAGGCCTAATTCTTAAACGTAAACATTTTACAGATGTTTAAATAGTGCTTGGGGTCCGTTAGACCCCACCACGCCAGTTGAGGGTTAAGACGGAAGCCGGTCTAGGGAACTGACGGGATCATTCAGTTTTAGAACGCAACGCAATGCAAAGCAAAGCTGACAGATAAAACGTAGATAATAGTAAATGTTAAGATAGTATGAACAGAGACAATGGCCCAATTCCTTCCAGCTCTCTGTTCCTGCTGCTCTAGAAACGGTAACTAATTTTTACGCTCGGTTAGTTTTGACTTCCTTGGCTAGTTTTTGCCACTCCCACACAGAACCAACTGAGCGAGTATATAAACGCTCAATTTGTAGATATTAGTTTAGTTTTAATCATCTGCTGATGATGCTAACATGGTTAGCGAAACGCGCGTGCAGTGTAAAAGTAAAAGTGTTTTGGTGATTTATAGTTTTATGTTGCTGCAAAGATACTAATAGGTTAACATAAAAAGGATGTCACTCTGATTGCATGCTTATCTCATTCTAGATTATTTTAGATAAGAGATTAAAATTTAGGCCATTAAGATATAATATTGTAGGAGAAAAGTTAATCTAGAATTATTAGTAATGATTTGAAAAATAGTAATTGTCCATATTTTATTATTTTAATGAAATATTTTAGATTTCGTAGATAAACACTCAATATTCTATATAGAAAAAATAGGTAGATATTTTTATTTTATTAACATCTTAAAAAAAATCCTCTGCCATAAATTTTGATTCTAAATCAAATGGTGATACTGAAAAATTATTTGGAAAAGCGGAAAGGGTAGTTTCTGCAAGGGTAGGGGGTTGTTTCGTGAATAACTTTTTTGAGGTTATTTTTTTTGCAACGTGGGTTCATTTTTTGGAAACTACATACTTTTTCCTACAAAAAAGGTACTCTTGTTGCACATCGCCCAGAGCGATGGTTTTCGAGAAAATTGAAGGCAAAGGGTTTGCTATGACGGGTTGCTAACTGGTTAATCAACATAAACTTATGAAAGTTATGGCGGTTCAAAAGTAACCAAGTAGTTATTAAATAATTAATTGAAAAATCAAAATTTCATGATTTTTAAAACACTTTATTTGCTTTAAAAACGAAATAATCTTTTTTGGTTTTAAAAAAATTTGGTTTTCTCAGTGCCGATTAATAGGTACTGAAGAGCAACTACGGCAACGCATTATTGACTGTTCCAATGAAATTCGGTCAGCAACAAGGATATTCCACAGGGTACGCAGATCTGGAGAAGAAGATCAGATGTCTACATTGAAATGAATGGTGGTCACTTTGAACATTTACTATGAATGAATTAAGGAATGCATTATTTTAATAAGGAATTTTGGTAATTGGATTATTTCGTTTTTTAAAGCAATAAGATGTTTTAAAAATCATGAAATTTTGATTTTTCAATTAATTATTTAATAACTACTTGGTTACTTTTGAACCACCATAACTTTCATAAGTTTATGTTGATTAACCAGTTAGCGACCTATCAGAGCAAACTCTTTGTCTTCAATTTTCTCGAAAACCATCGCTCTGGGCGATGTGCAACAAGAGTAACTTTTTTGTAGGACAAAGTATGTAGTTTTCAAAAAATAAACCCACGTTGCAAAAAAATAACTTCAAAAAAATTATTCACGAAACAACCCCCTACCCTTGCAAAAACTACCCTTTCCGCTTTTCCATATAATTTTTCAGTATCACCATTTGATTTAGGGTTAAAATATATGGCAGATTATATTTTTTCGAAATTTTATCTCGTTCTTTAAGCCTACAATTTTAAAACAACCGTTTTTTAAATTCACCCTTTCAGTGCCTCTAACTCCCTTAATATGCATTTCCGCCCTATACTTATAGGAACTTTCTTTACTATTTTTAGGAGTACTATCGCCCCCCGATTTTTTTACACAATTTCAATGACACCCTGTATATATTTAAAGCCTTGTCTACACATAACGGTTTATCTTACGTTTTGACTGGCAGGTAAAATGGGAAGACCGTCTAGACATAACTTATTTACGTGTGAGGGATTAAGGACCAGCGTACACATACACACTGGAAGTTTTACCTGTAGTTTTAGATTAGTTTTTGGTAAGGACCATGGAAAAAGCATTGATTTTGTGAATTATAGCATTTTGTTTTAATTCACAGATTGAAGTTTGAATTTTTCTTTCGAAATTTTCTCCGACTCGTTAGACAAACTTACGCTTATACTTATAATAACGCACAGTAAGGTGAAAATCATACATCATTAATGGCATTTTCCCAAAGAACTCAAATGTTAAAGGCAGAGAATACATTTTTTGTAAGATCTTACCAGAACATCATTAATATTGTTACGTTTTTCGTCGGTTCCGTGTGGATAGAAAGTGTCAATTTATTTAAACACTATTTATTTAACACTAATAAACAAAAACAATAACGATAAAAGACTTAAAGAACTATTTACAAACGATTTACAACTATTTATCTAGAAAGAATTTATTTTTGAATTTTAGCACGTCAACTGTACTCGTCTATTTGTGTCTGCCCTCTTTAGGCCCCAGCCGCCGGCTTTTATACCCACAGCTAAAGATTTCTCGAATAGTCCATAGATCGTCAGGTGCATAGAGCAGGTTTCGATTGTTCTCGTATGTACTACTCCATTCCAGTGGAACTCGATTCTTCTCGAAACTTCGAATGAATAATTACGGTGTCTATTCTTTATTGCGATGTTAAGGTCATCTGAGGGCGGGACATATAGTTAGGTTAGGTCGAGTCCACACGGGTCCGCAACAATATGAATTTTTCGAGTAAGTGCGATACATCATTGGTTTTGCAACCTTATTGATCTTGAAATCCACAATAAAATTCCACAGCCGATTTAAAAAAAGAAAGTTGATGATATCAGCTCACAGACGAACACAGAGACAAGAAAAAATATAGCAGTGAGAATGTAAAATTTATAGTTATAAAAAATAAAAATAAAATTGCGAATCTTCGTTTTTTTTTCAAAAAAGTATTCGAAATTTAAGGTAGCAGAAGTTTTAAGATGGCAACTCTTGTAGTTTCCGAAATCACAATGATGAGGTTCGAATTTCGGACACCCTGTATAATAAGCTTTAGTACAGGGCGTAGAATAAAGTTGAAAAATAAAATCGGGAGACTGGTTTCAAGCAACTTCTCAAGATTCATAGAATGAATCGCTACTATTTAAGAGTGTATGGTTTTTAAATTCTTAAGCATTAGCGTAACTAGCAATTCATTCTGGAGGGGCCTAGGGGTGATTCTAGGGGGACGAAGGCTTTTGTTTTTTAAAAAACGAATAATAATTATAATAAAAAATAAACACATTTTTTGAATAAAATGTTTACATGAATTTCTCTCTTAATCAATTTGATGGACTTGGTTATCAACACGTGTTCCCATGTTCCCATGGATTATACTCTCAGATAAGATTTTCTCAGGTAAGATTTCGACAGACGATGACAGAAGAAAAGCAGATGACGTCCCATACCAATCTATTTATTTTACTAAAAAAAGTTTCTAATAATTTTTAAGTTAACTATGGATGGGTTTAAATATAAATTCGTCATGTGTCGTCACTTGTTGTTTTTAACCAGTTTTATTGGTTTATTTCAAAAATGAACGTATTTGAATTTTATTGGTTTGACGGAACGATGAACGACAAACGGACGCCGATGCGTATGAACTCGCCTTTAGATTTTTGACGTTTGTCAAAGTCTTGCCAAATTATAGGTTATAATTTTGTGACAACTTTTGTCAAATACCCTGCGTTTTGAAAGATGATCCATTTTGATTCGTGTTATTTCGTGTGTTTTGTGTCTTTTGAAGTCAAGTGGAGGAAAAATCGAGTGAAAATTAACTGTAGAACCCAGAGCACAGTTTATGGTTAATACTCGCTGCCCAAGCAGAAAGTCTTATACAGATACACCAATAAAGTTACTATCAATAAAGTTCGTATACCATCTCGTCGTAGATAAGTGCATCTCGAATATGGTAGAAGGACCATACTAAACACATACTAAAACTGGAGTAGCTGTAAAATATCGACATCGCACGATAGGTAAATAATGGATTTTAGTACTGCAGAAAAATAATGTCAAAAGGTACTGGTTTAAAAAAAAATAAGATGAAAGTTAATTAATCAACCTGTGAGGTATAAAATTTGGTAAGTGTTATTCTTAATAAATTAGTTTGTTTTATTTATGTTGTTTTATTTATTCCTGCGAATATTACAAATTTGTATTTGTACATAAGTTATATTGATAAATATAATCATAAATGCGGGAAGTTTCATAAAGCTTGAAAGTAAGAAATAGTTCTTTTTTATATTTTTTGATATGTGGTGTCTTGTTTTTGTTTGTTTTGTATTAACACATACCGTTTTTTATTAAATAAAATAACTCGATTACATTTTTTCAGTTTTGTACAGTTTTTTTCACAATATTTTGAAGTTACTAATCAGTCAAATTTTAAATACATATTACATATATTAATTTCCTGCTATGCGTTCCAGTTGTACCAACTTATTTCTTTGTAAAATAAAATAAACTACTTTGAAATTAAAATGACAGACACATCACTGTCAAGGATCTTCTCGTTGGCCAGACTATACTTAAATATCTACAAATTTTGTAAGACAATAAAAAGCTAACACACATTTTTTTAAACACAACAAAATAATATTATCTAAACAAAACTAGAAAAATTAATGGAGTGTGCCCAACCTCATAAGGGGTGGGCATAGCAATCCCGGGCCCCCACGCCCGTTGTTACGCCAATGCTTTTAAGTAGAAAAAGAAATAAAAAAAATACATATATTGTTTAGAGAGATTTTATTTCATATATCTAGGTACATGATTTTCGACGATGAATGATGTTTATGTTTCAATTTTATGTAAAATAATAAGTTAAATTTGTAAAAAAATAATTAAATTTAAAAATAATATTTTCTTATTTTAAAACAAAGTTAAATAATAATTGATTTTATTTCCTAAAACGGCCAAACCACTACTCCCGAAGTAAGCCGAAGTAGGTCAAGTCGAATATCGAAGAGGTATATTTTGTGTTTCCTGGTCTAATCAAAAAAAGCCGAGACGAGGCAAATTAGACGACGAAACACTAAACAACTCTTTTCGCTTTTCAACCTTGATTATTTACTTCAGCTTATTCGAGAGTAGCGTAGAGGCCGTTTAACAATTACTTCTGTCTAATTCCATTTTTTACTTTTGTCAATTTGTTTACCATTTCGCCTAAAAATTCTTCTTAGTATTAATTTTACAAATTTCAGACTTAGATAACTGAAAATAAATAAAACACCGAATACAATGCCGAGGACGTCGAGCATCCAATATTTCCAAAACGGCATATCCAGGGCCGGATTCCTAAACTGCCTCGTTCCGTTGTGTCTTAACGTGTATTCTGTCCACCACACTGCCTTGTCAACGTTCGGTATATCGGTATCTCGGAATATGTTTCCATAGATTTCGGCTTTTTCGCGATATCTGTAAGGAAAAAGAAGAAATAACTAACCATGAACTTTCAAAATTAATTCAATTCAATTATTTTAATAAATTTGATGAAATAAGGTCATGTAAAGAGCCACTTAAAGCAAATGTAGAACGCAATTTGTATTGGGGACTAAGACCCACTGAAGTTAATAACTCGGTTATTTTCAGTTTGTTTTAAAAATGGTATAGAGAAAATATGTTTCTTTTGTCAAGATCTACCACCACTACTTGCACTTATTTCTGGGACACCCTGTACATGGTGGCGCCTCTCATACGACGCGGAGGCTCAAGTAGAACGACAGTTTGTATTGAAATGAAATTTTGTAAGCATATGTAGGTTAATTCAGAGCACTTTTTAAAAATATAGAGTTTTACAGGGTGTTCCCAAAACTAGTTAAAAAAGTTAAAGATACAACAAAAAAGTTAAAGTTACACACACATCAAAGTTATGTTTTTTGTAAACACCGTATATATTAATTGATTTTTGGATTCTAGGAGAAAAATAAAGGTGATTTTTATTAGGGAAGTATATGACTGAAATGTAAGGTTTTTGACTTATTTAACATTTTCTAAAAATGAAGAACACTTTTTAAATTTCAACAAAAACTACCTAAATTGGAATTTACCCAGTATATCCTATTATGTAGTTAAAATAACTATTGCACTTTAAATCAAATTAAAACCTGATCCAAAAAGTTATACAGGGTGAGGCAAAATTAATGTTGAACATTGGTCACCTTTAAAAGCAATTTACTTCTTTAGTTTAAATGGAACAACCAGTATATTATTCCGATATTCAATGAAGTATTCATGTCTCTTCAAAATACTACTAAGGTTGCCACCCCTCAAACAACGATTTTCCTAGATATTTTCATTTTTATGATTTAGTGTGCGTAGATCTTTATTATTTGATAAAATCTAGGGTGGCTTTGATATGTCTGCCGTTACTTCAACATAGTACTAACTCCATACTAATTTGTTCAGCTTTAGCAACTAGTTATCATTTTGTGTCACTTAAAACAAAACAAAAATTGAGAAATTCTCCGAAAATGGAAACTTATCCTACATCAGAAAGAAATGATATAGAATCATATCATTTTTAATTGGTGAATACAGTGTGCATTCACCAATTAATAGAATACTTAAATCACAGATCTTAAATGCTCCTAATTTTATCTAGTTTGAACTTTTTTATAGGGATATGTGTGTTAAAGACAGCAGTGGCGTAACAACAGACTCACGGGCCTGTGTGCAAAAATTTTACGGGGCCCATTACTACACCTACATTTTTCAATACTTATATACTAATCTGAATAATATGCACTCATATTTTATAACATTTAATTAATTTTTATATAGTATTATTTATTAATAATAATAAATAAAAAAATAAATAAAAACAAAACAAAAAACAACAACAAGACTAACTAAATTGAAATAAACAATGTAAATAGGAACATGAACATGTTAAATTCTTCCATTCTTTTTTCCTTGCTTTAGCATGGGCGAAAGTTGACATAATATTACCAATGTCTATTGTACGGGCAACTTCATTTTCTATTGAAATAATTGCCAAAGCTGATAACCGTTTTTCGCCCATAGTATTTCTTAAATAATTTAAGCTTTAATTTGGAAAAAGATCTTTCAGCCGAGGCCACAGAAACAGGTATGGTGAGAAAAATATGACAAGCTGTTAAAATATCGCTGAAACTAGAAGACGATAAAAGGTTTTTAATTAAAATAAATTCAGTTCAAAAATGCAATTGATTTCATATAAATTATTTCGGAAACATTGCCTGAAGGAGAGCAATTGAGAAGAAATTGTATAGGCAATATCATCGGGGTATTTAAGGTATAGAACCTGACCCATTTCATATATATCCTCATCAGAAATAGAAGGATTCTGCTTGATTCGCGATAGCATGTGATAGATATGGAAATGCGGCGCGGGCTCCCCGAGGGGGCCCGGGCCCGTGTGCTTCGCACACACGGCGCATCGATAGTTACGCCACTGAAAGACAGTGTTTACAAAACTCGACCAACTATTGTGAACACCATGATAGAAATGATTGTATATGTTTTAACATTAAATTAACAAAAGATATTTTAAAAAGAAAATCATTTTATGCAGTAAACAGGAAAGAAAGTATTTTCAGCATTTGATTTCATCTAGCTAATTTTTGTTACATAATTATAGATTTATAATTTATATCTAGTTTTAATTCTGTGATAATTAAAATATGTTTTAAACGTGTATCTTTTTATTATAGTAGTTTACCCTACATCCTTTAATTTTTGTTAAATTAACAGCCACCCCCCCTCCAACAAAGTTTTTTCAAATAATAAAGATCTACTGACGCAAAATCAAAAAAAATGAAAATATCCAGGAAAATCTTTGTTTGAGGGGTAGACAACCTTAATACTATTTTGAAGATATATGAATTCTCCATTGAACACCGGAATAATATACTGAGTGTTCCATTTAAAATAAAGGAGTAACTTGCTTTTAAAACTGACCAATGTTCAATATTAGTTTTGTCTCACCACGTATATCTTTTCGGGTCAAATTTTAATTTAGTTTAACATACAGTGGTTATTGTAATTAAATATCAGGCTATACATTACAAATTAGATAGCTGTTATTGAAAATTAAATTTTATTCTTCATTTTCACAAAATGTGAAATATGTCAAAATCCTTACATTTTAGGCATATGCTTCTTTAATAAAACTCACCTTTATTTTTTTCCTAGAATCCGAAAATCAATTAATATATAGGGTGTTCCATTACAAAAAACAAAACTTTGATGTGTAACTTTTTTTGGGACACCCTGTATAATTATATACAGGGTGGTCCGAATTGTATTCCGGTAACTTCGGCAGCATATTTTACTGGCAAAAATATGTAAAAAAGTTCATATAAATGTATGTCCTAAAATGCTTAGTTTCGGAGATACAGGGTGTAGAAGTTTCATTTGTATTTCGATTTTTTACAAATAATTTCTGAAGTAACGTCAATATTTGGATGAAAATTGGTGTCTGGGAGTTTTTTGACGTGAGAAATTTGATTTTGATGTCAATATGACTCCTATTTGTAGGGGGCGCCACCTACATGTGTTTTAACTGTTTTGAAGAGTAATAACTTTTTGTCCGTACCTGTATAAAATTACTGAGTGAAACAATATACATTTCCGTGATTTTCTACGTAAAAAATGTCTCTTGGTAAAAATCGCTACGAGTAACCGTTCTCAACATATTTACAATGGAAATAGTCAATACATGTCATTATTGACTAAAAATAAACATGTTGAGTAGCTAGTTATTTGACTGAAATGAGAAATTTGGGAACTTTATTTTTTAAACTAATCATAAATTTTTCTTCGAAAAAATGATAATAAAACAGTTTCTGTTGAACTTTTGGCACAAAAACATTTCAAATTTATGATTTTAGTCTAATAACTAATTAGTCAACATGTTTAATTTATGTCATTCATGACAGGAATTGGTAATTTCGATTCCAAATATCTCGAGAACCATTACTCGTAGCGATTTTTACCAAGAGACCTATTTTACGTAAAAAACGTCGTAAATTTTTAAATTTTTTAACTAGCTAGTTTTATACAGGTTCGGACGAAAAGTTATTACTCTTCAAACCAGTTAAAAAATGCGTAGGTGGCGTCCTCTACAAGTAAGAGTCGTATTGACATCAAAATCAAATTTCTCATGTCCAAAAACTCCCAGACACCAATTTTCATCTAAATATTGACTTTACTTCAGAAATTATTTGGAAAAAATCGAAATAAAAATGAAATTTCTATACCCTGTATCTCCGAAACTAAACATTTTAGGACATATATTTATACGAACTTTTTTACTTATTTTTATCTGCAGAATATGCTGCCGAAGTTTCCGGAATACAATTCGGACCACCCTGTATATTCCTATATATACTCCCAAAATATGATTTCGATACAAACTACCATCGTCGTATGAGAGGCACCACCCTGTATAAAAAATTTCGAAGCCAATTATTTTCTTTAAAAATGAACTCAACTTGAAGCTATTGATTAATAACATATTAACATTACCTGCAATATCATTACTTACATAGGATTTGTGATAACTTCAATAACCGCTTCACTAATTGACTCCCTGGTGATATTGTTTTTGTGCACTTTAACGCCATATCCCAAATGCGTCATCCGTTTTACATTCATATGTTGGTCACCGAAAAACGGAATCCCTATCATAGGTTTGTCGAAATAAATAGATTCTTGCATCGATTGGAGACCACCCTGTGTTATAAACACCTTCACTTTTGGATGCCCTAAGAGTTTTTTTATTCTACGCTGATGTACACATACCATAAACGAGTCACTATAAATTGTTGTGCCACTTTCTGTGACATCATATCTTATGATTCGCTCAATGTATTTTTAAAAAAATACATTAAAGAGTAATTCCACTACAATTACATACATAGTGGAGTAGAATTTTTTCATTAACATATATCTGATGTTAAAAAATGTAGCACAAGTTATAGTGATTCGTTCTGACTGTGTATTATACAGAGTGAGTCTTAAATAAGTGCAAATATTTTTAGGGGTAGTACAGGGTTGTTCACGTCCCGGTAGTACAGCGTTGACGTCGATATTGTGTTGCAATAATAAAAATTATACTACCTTATACAGAGAGTCCAAAAATTTATATTAAATAATTACTAGCTTTAAACGGCAATATCTTGTTTACTTATAATTATTATAAGAAAATTCATTTTCTACGAAAACTTGAAGAGATAGGTAAAAAATAGTATAATACAATTTGTTACAATGAAATTGTGCATCTGATTGTCGTAAAATATACAGGGTGTTCCATTTAAATTAAACAAGTTATTACCGTTTAAAGCTAGTAATTATTTAATATAAATTTTTAGACACTAAGGTAGTATTTTGTTTATTATTGCAACACAATATCTGATCAGTAAATATTTAGTATTAAAAACTTTGATATCCTTGGAGAAATGAAGCGTTAAAATTTTTACTGCAATTTCATAACATTGAAAATATTTCAAAAACGGTAAGGTTTAAGTGTGATAAACCTTAATCAAATTTACCTTAATTTCAACTGTAGAATCTAAAAATAGAATAATATACAGGGTGTTCCATTTAAAAAATACAACTATAATACTTTTTACTTATTTGGTACACTCCGTATCTTGTAAAAATATTTTTAAATTGTGGCTCTAATAGTCCTTCAACGAACCCAAAACTTAAATTTGTAAAAATCTAATCGTTTAGCTACAATACTTCGTGTCGTATGTGGTGAATAACCCTGTATATTTCGACCCCAGAAACAAGATTATGAGTTTTTTTTTCTCGAAAAAAACAATCTGAAAATTTGAATTGTTTTTTTCAGTTTTTAGTTAAAAATCATAATTTTTTGATAATATGGCAACATAGGTAGTAGATTAAATTTACAAGAAAGAAAACTCAGAAAAGATCTAGTTTTCAAATTTAAACAAAAAATATTTTTTTTTGGAAATTTTCAAAGTAAAATAACTCGATTATTTTGGACTTATTTGAGAAACGGTAAAGAGAAAATATGTTTCTTTTATTGATATCTACCAGCCCTAAAAATATTTGCACTTATTTAAAACTCACCCTGTATAAGGTGACATTCTCTAATTATTATAACACTAAATAGCTTGAATCATTACTTATAAAATGTATGTTCAAAGAGTCTCTTTTGGACTTACTCAGAATATCTTGTTGAGGTAACCATTTTTTTATAAGAACGTTTTCTGGCAAATCGTTCACCTGGTGGTCGATCTTCCAAAGAACCTTATAGGGAAGGCTTGAAAAAGCTTTTGTTAATTCAGCTTTGGTACTATCATTCAGAATACTGCCTTTGATGTTACTACCAAGACTGAAATATACAACGTCTTCTTTGGAGCTGTTCAGCCATTCTTCTATATCCTAAAAATCATGAAATATATATTTGTCTGAAATTCTTTGAAGAATTCAAAATATCTTATGTAAAAATTTACGGCACTAAGCCCCGTTCTCAGAACGACGTCGTGTCGTCAGCTACTCTGATTGACACTTCAAACGACCAATGGGAGCTGTACTAAATTTTAAATTGACAGCTGTTTGAATTTTGTACAAATCTCATTGGTTCTTTTGACGTGTCGCTGGCGACAGTCGCTGTTCTGAGAACGGGGCTTTAGGAGGGGATATAATTTTTGAACAATATTAATACGGTTATAACAAACTGGATGAATGCTGCGCGAGATTGTCAGACGAACTCAGTGAGATTGACATGTGAGAAACTGCCTTTAATAGGCACTTCTGAAAATATTGCTTAAACAAGTTTTGTTTACCTTTGGTAAAGGTTTTGGTGAAGATATATGCATACCATTCCCTATGGTTATCGTATTCGGCATCAATGCCCTTACGTTATGAAAGACAGGATTCGTAGCCACAAACAACATACTTATTTCATTTTGTATATCGAACAGTCGAGGTAGATCATCTCCGAAATACTTTTGCAACATCGCATATTCTTTCCGGTACGTCAAATAGTAGACTAGAAGCTTATAGGTTGCCGAGAAGAGAAAGGAGGCTAATCTCTCCCCAAATGACATGTCATTCAGGTCCTGTATTTCCAAGTTTGGATCTGGGTTGACTACGGGATGAGTAGGATTGCCAGCGCTGTCATGAAATTGAGTGGAACAGTCCAGAGAACTTACACCTGTAAAAAGAATTCATAGGAAAACTATTTGATTGTTATGAGATAATTGATTTATTACAAGTTTATAAAATATAATGAAACTAGCGTGTACCCGCGACTTCGCTCGCGTCGAATTAATCATTTGTAATGGTGATGATAAAGCAAAGTAAGAATTTCCGTAGTTTCAACTCGTTGGAATTTGACTTTCAAAAAATCCCTTTGCCAAAAATAAGCTTTTTACGTCAAGCAGTTTAAGCAGAATCGTGGTTAATCAATTACCCAACTTTTTGGAACACCCTGAATAATTTTTTAAAAATTTCAAAATATGTTTTTACATATTTTGAAATTTTTAAAACAAAATAAATTATATGCGTTTCTAAGCGTTTTACCGAAAGACTAACCGTTTTTTAAATAACAAATATTGTAATATTTGAGGGGTGTTTTCACCCTCTTGGAATTTGAGATTCGAGAAACCCCTCCTTATCGAACCTCTACACCCCACAGTGAATTCGTTTGCCAAAAATCAGCTTTAAACGTCAAGCAGTTTAAGCAGAATCGTGATTACTCAATGGTCATATTTTATGAAACACCCTGTATAAATTTTTAAAAAAATCTTAAAATATGTAAAACAACAAATTAAAATATACGTGTTTAAGAGTTTTTCCGAAAAACTCCGGTTTTTAAATAAAAAATATTCTAATATTTGAGGGGCGGTTTCACCCCCTTAGAATTCGAGTTTCGAAAAATCCCTTCTTATCGAACCTCTGCACCCTAAAGTCAATCCGTTTTCCAAAAATCAGCTTTTTACGTCAAGCGCTTTAAGCAGGATCACAGGAAACACTCTGTATACATTTTTTTAAAAATCTTCAAATATGTAAAAAAACAAAATAAAATATACGTGTTTAAGCGTTTTTTAGGGAACTTGACCGTTTTTTAAATAAAAAATATTGTAATATTTGAGAGGTGGTTTCACCCCCTTGGAACTGGAATTTCGAAAAATCCCTTCTTATCGAACCTCTACACCCTAGAATCAACATGTATGCCAAAATTGACCTTCTTACGTTGAGTGGTTTGAGCAGGATCGTGATTAGTCAGTCACTTAAGCATTTTATATATTAGTATAGATAGATAGTATTTCCTCAGTCCATTGGGAGTACTGGGACTTTTAATGTCCTTCTTGTCCAGACGATGCCAACAAAGACAGTGACTAAATTAAGTCCCAATTTATTCCAATTGACTTCAGAAAAACTATACTAAGTTTCTTATTCAACATGGTTATGAAGTATCGTTTATGAGTCTACAATGCTAAATGAAGATTTATAGGAGTGTCGCGTCGTGCGGACCCTTTACGTAAAATCGATATTTTCGGTTAGTTTTAAATATAGCCCTCTTAACAACAGGAAGTTGTAAAACAAACATCTGTGGAATATCTTTCGAACGTTAATATTTGTAAATTCCCAAGCTTTTAAAGGGCAAAGCAACTAAACTGCAGAAATTTAAGGAAACATAAAAATTGTAAAGATGAACCTTAGATAAAAACGCCGGAATGTCAATATCATAACCACCCTTGATAACCGAATGTTTGGAACAATGTACCTTCAGGGATGACCTTATTGGCTAAGTACCAAATTCACCACGATGGTACCATCATGAATGGGCAGACCCTACAGAGATCCAAAACAGATCAGAAAATGGCTACAGATTTTCAGGCAAAATTAAAAACTAACATCATCAAGACAAAACATTAAACATACGATCCAAAGAGTCAGTGCACTTTTTATCCAAGTTCTGCCTACCGCTCAATTTAATTATCTTGGTTATAATTATAAGACCCCCAGAACAAGTGATGAATCTAAATAGATTTGTTACATAAAATTTGGTGGCAGCGGTGGGATCTACACGTCGCGTCGCGTCGATCGTATCGCTCGTACGTATCTACGTATTTTTAATGAAAACCTAATTTTTACGTATATTTATGAATAGGAGAATACACTTTGAACAGGGTGCCAATCAAAAAGTTGCAGCAACTATGTTTAATTAATAATAACTGATTGTGGAGACGACATTACGGTCATAAATTTTTTTGATTATTTATATGTCAAATTAAAGCTATATGATGTTATACGGGTGCCTATCAAATAGGGGTTGCCACCCTGGGTTCGGAAGTAGTTAATTAAGACGTAATTTACCTGATTAACTACGTGTAGTTTTTCTTCAAAAACTACGTCTTTTCCCGTTCGTTAACTACATGAAAACTACGTTAATAAACTACCTATTGATATTATGAATAATTTTGCTTTATATGAAGAGTCTAAATAATATGATGTAAATGGTTATATTTAAAGCCATATTTCTTCTGTTTTCTTTTATAGAAATAATTATAATACATTATGTGTTTTCTAAAGCTTTAACTTATTATAACCTCACCTTATACCTTTGACATTTGAAAGTTACATACATATGTTACATGTATGTTACATAAACTACACCCTCTACATAAACTACATAAACTACATGTAATGTAGTTTATGTAGTTTTTAAAAGTAACATGTAGTTTTCCGAACCCTGTATGTATGCCACCGTTCAAAGTTTTTCCCACTACTTTATACGTTGCGTCAGGTATCTGCAGTTCCTACAATAAAAAACTTAGAAATTTCGTATAAGTACCATCTTAAAGTATATATTAGGTGTATTTCAAGAAAATATTTTAACCTATACAGGGTGGGCTCAAAAAGTGTAAGTGGATCGGGATGCTTTTCTATAAATAGAACACCCTGTATATTAATTTATACAAATAACTTTTTCAATTCAAAACCTTCATGTATGATTTCATTGATTTAATTTCTTACCTATAAAAGGAATTTTATACTTCCAGCTGAACGCCATCATGTCGATCAGCAAAGCTTCTACTATGAGCAAATCGAAGTGATTGTCTTTGTTATGGATTAAGTTTTGTCCTTCTGGACTTTTCAAAAATCTCTCGTTTATGTCGGCAGTCGCCAATCTTATTGCTCTACCCACATCGATGAGGCTCACTGAATCGTTGCAAGCCAATTCTGAAAGGAAAAATTAATCATATTTATTATTATTAGTGCCTTTAATTCATATTCAATTAAATAAACACACAAATATTAAATGGCTTTACATTGTTTCAGGACTAATTATTAATTATTGAAAAATGCTAGTTTCCATTTTGATTCTACGCAGTGGTGTTAGCAAAAATTATTATTTTTTATTTCCTAGATTTCTCTTTCAATGGCGAAATACTCAGACTTTTTTAAGTAGTTAATGAATATTTTCCTTCATTAGTTAATGATTTCCTAGTCACTCTTAATCTGGTCAAAAGCCTAGATCATATTTACCGTATGATGAAAAAAAAAGCAGTGTCAAAGAAGTCTGGGGAATGACAATCGATGATAATTTTGGCGAGGTCAATCTCTAGACGTACTTTATTAAAATTTACATAAAGCTCATCAAAAGTAACATTAATTATTAATAGTTTAACCTAACCAAACTAATTTAATATAAATAATAGTTTAGTCTGTGCATATATCTAAAAAGCAACTGCTCCGCAAAAGCAACTATCAACATATGTCTATTTCTAATAGTTTTCTAAATAAACATTTAAACGTTATAACATTCCACTTTGTTCAGTGAATAAAAATAGCAGAAGCTATCAGGTGCTACAAATTTGGTTAGGATCTCGGTATTCGTAATAGATACGAACATAGTTACATCGGTATTTCATTAGGAACATCGGTATTTTATTAGGATCTCGGTAATCGTAATAGATACGAACATGGTTAAATGGGGCAAAATTGTGCTTTAGGATGTTCACCAAGATGCCATCAAAAAGTCTTAAAAATTTCAAGGATTGCTGAGTTTTTTGGAAAAAGAGATATTTTTGATAATCAATTTTATTTTTTCCTGTCGTTATTTTTAAAAAATCAAAAAAATAATTGCACATTCTCATAGCCACTTTATTAGAGCTATCTGTTAGTATTTTTAGATTTTCAAATTAGCTGATAATTTGTGAGATACAGAGGCCAACTTAATTTTTTTAAATACGGACCTGCACTTTTTATTTCAAGTTTGGAAAGAAATCGGTCTCCTGAGTAATATGCCACACTTAATATATTTTTTGTTTTGGACATTTGAACACAATTTATTTAAACTAATTTCAAGTCCGGCTCTGTTTTTTTTCAAATATTTAATCTATTCAACGTTACAATATTGATAAACTTTCGAACTTAACAATGACGTGGGATAAAACATCGAATACGAAAAATCAAATGCAATAAAATAATATAAAATAAATATAACATAAATATAATATAAACAATCAAATCATTTCCCCGGAAGATGGATTGGAAAGGAAATGGTAGAGCAGTATAATGGCCAGCGAGGTTCCTGGATCTGTCGCATTACTTGACGTCATTATTTGTAAAAGTGAAATCAATACGTATCAACATTAAGAGTACAAAAACAATTAACGAGTAATAAAAAACAATTAAAGAGTACAAAATGCATTCGGAAGTATAAGAAGAAGATCTGTTCAAAGAGGTATAAATAAGCTAGAACGAAAAGGATAAAATGGCAGAATGTGCAATTAGTTTTTTTGATTTTCTAAAAAGTATCGACAGAAAAAAATAAAATTGATTTTCAAAAAAATCCGGTTTTCCAAAAAACTCAGCAAATTTTTAAAACTTTTTTAATGGTATCTTGGTGAACATGCCCAGGAGCAACTTTGCCCCAATTTAACTATCTTCGTATCTATTACGGTTTCCGAGATACCAATGCTCGTACCCTGAATTTGTAGCACCCTGTAAATATACCGTCTATATACTGATATACTAGCCTAAAGATTAATGTCTCCACAATATGTTAAAATACAATTATTTAATAACCATGTAATTTCCGAATCTTGAATTTTTACTCAAAAAAATTCCACATACTATTTCCTAGAATTATGAAACAATTGTATGCGAAACTTTGTATCTATTAATAAACGGCATCACTTAAATGTATTTAAATTATTTTCAAAATTATATCAGTATATTCAATAATATATGTATGCAAAAACGAATGTAATAAATCTTAAAAGTGACCTAACAAAAACAGTAGAATTATTACAGTTTTTCTTAAAACTAAATAATACATTCCAAAAATTCTTAAAATATTTTTATATATTTGCTAAAATTATTCCATTTAATTTCTAAGAAATTTATATTACTTGTTTTCTATTATTCTATTTATATTGTATATATACAGGGTGATTCCTGTAAGTTGGTCATGATTTCTGGGAATGATGGGGGACGTCGAAATATTAATTTTGATATAGCACACTATGAGTTGGAAATGCCTCTTACGCAAAATACAGGGTGTTAAAGTTTTTGAAAAATTAAAGATATTCTTTAATAGTTTTTTAACAGTTGAAGGTATCGCTATAAAATTTTATAAGAGTCTACCTAACAGAGACACTTTAAAAATGTAAAAAGAAGAGGTTTTAGTTTCATCCAGTGGCGTAGATGTGATACGCATCGGGTAATATTTTCAAAAAAAATAGTACGCCACTGATAAAAATAAAAATTTCGGAGTTTTTTTATTTGCTTGGTTTAATTCCAAGAAAAAATGTCTCTTGCAACTTTCTCCTATCTAACACCATTTTGTCACAACAATAAAAAAATTCTAGTTTAAATTTATAATTTTTTAAAAATTTATTTAAGGAGCTAAATCTTGGCCAATTTAAATTCACATGTAAGTGATGAAGGGAGCTGACGATGCACATGTATTTTCTGCCCTCTAGTTATAACACATTCTCATTAAAAAATGTATTTATTTTTTAATTGTGACAAAATGGTGTTAGATAGGAGAAAATTGCAAGAGACATTTTTGCTTGGAAATAACCGAGTAAATTAACAAACTCTAAAAATTATATTTTTTATCAGTGGCGTACTATTTTTTTGCAAAAATTACTCGCTGCGTATCACATCTACGCCACTGGTTAAAAAAACTCTTCTTTTTACATTTAAATTGTCTCTGTTAGGTAGACTCCTATATTAAATTTTATGACGATACCTTCAACTGTTAAAAAAACTATTAAAGAAAAAAAAATATCATTAATTTTTCAAAAAATTTAGTACACTGTATCTTGCGTAAGAGGAATTTCCGACCCATAGTGTGCTATATTAAAATTAATATTTAGACATCCTCTATTATTCCCCGAAAGCATGACCGACTTACAGGAATCACCCTGTATATATATCTACAGAGTGAGTCTTACACAGAGCTAAACAATTAGATTTTTATAAAATTATAAGTTTTGGGTTCGTTGAAGGACTATTAGAGCTACAATTTAAAAATATTTTTACAAGATACAGAGTGTCCCAAATAAATAAAAAATATCAAAGTTGTATTTTTTAAATGGAACACCCTGTATATTGTTACATTTTTAGTTTCTATGATTAAAATAAAGGTAAATTTGATTAAGGTTTATCACCCTTATACCTTACCGTTTTTGAAATATTTTCAATTTTGTGAAATTGCAGTAAAAATGTTAAGGCTTCATTTCTCCAAAGGTATCAAAGTTTTTAATACTAAATATTTACTGAAGTTTAATTATTGATCAGTTATTGTGTTGCAATAATAAAAATAATACTCCCTCATACAGAGTGTCTAAAAATTTATTTTAAATAATTTCTAGCTTTAAACGGCAATAACTTGATTAATTTAAATGGAACACCTTATATATTTTAGAAGAAAATAATAATGTTAAAAAACATAATATTTTGATAATATATGGTACATAGGTAGTAGATTAAATTTACAAGAAAGAAAAACCAGAAAAGATACAGTGGTTATCAAAATTTAAGCAATTTTATTTTAAAACTGATCAAGAAAAAATATGTTTCTTTTATCGAGATCTAGCAGTCCTGAAAATATTTACACTTATTTAAGACACCCTGTGATTTTTTTTCATACAGAATTTATAGACTATCTAAATAAACTTAAAAAATTAGTCCGTTCTGGAAATACCCTTAGTAGGTAATATTTTTTTCAATTTTAGTAAAGAACTAACTTATTGGATTGGATAATAGGATAATATTATATAGCTTATAAAAATTTAATTAATTAGGTACTGAATTTTTTTTTGATAAACTCTATCATATCAATACATTAAAAAATATAAACGCTTTTCAGCTTCAGGTGCTTTTTAAGTGGTTATAACAGATAAGTGTTGTTTAACATTTTAAAAAATTTGATGATTAGTACATTCTTTTTTATGTCTACAAATAAGTATTGCTTAATGTTTTGATAGACTAATTGAAAGTTATTCTGTGATATTTATAAAAAAAATTAAAAAAACTTACCTATACACTTATATTTATCTATATACTCATATCCGTAACTAATATCGATCTCTTTGATATTCTTAATACTGGCATTCCTTTCTGGATCACTAGTAACAAGGGTTATGTTATGCCCTCTGGCAGCCAAAGCCTTCCATAGGGGCCTAAATGGTATTTGGTGGCTGTAGGATGGGGTTGGCAATATCGCCAGAATATCCGCTCCATACGAGACACTGTACAAATGAACTAGAAAAATGATTATCACACACCTTGTCGACGGCATGTTAGTTCGTTAACTGTAACTGATTAAAAACTCAGGTGCACACACTTTGGTTTATCAACTTTGGAGATAATATGTATCATTGTTTTTGAAACAAATCTGGAGGTACACAATAATTTAATATTATTTTATACTTGACTGCAGATACGAACATGATTAAATTGGGGCAAAGTTGCGCTTTTAAAAAATGCCATCAAAAAAGTTTTAAAAATTTCAAGGATTGCTGAATTTTTTTGGAAAAAACTGATATTTTTCAAAATTAATTTTATTTTTTCCTATCGTTACTTTGTAGAAAATCAAAAAACTAATTGCACATTCTCATACCCACTTTATTAGAGCTATCTGTTAGTAGTTTTAGATTTTCAAATTAGCTGATAGTTTGTGGGATACAGAGGCCGACTTATTTTTTTTTAAATACGGACCTGCACTTTTTATTTAAGGTTTTGAAAGAACTCGGTCTCCTGAGTTCAATGATATGCCACACTTAATATGTTTTTTGTTTGGGACCTTTAAACATAATTTATTTAAACTAATTTCAAGTCCGGCTCTGTTTTTTTAAAATTTATTCACCGTTACAATGAGATATAACCTTTTTAACCTAACAATGACGTGGGATAAAACATTGAATACGGAAAATCAAATGCAATGACTAAGGGGGCATTACTTGCCGTCATTTTTTGTAAAAGTGAAATCAAGACATTTCAATATTTACAATAAAGAGTACAAACTGCATTCCGAAGTATAAGAAGGAGTTATGTTCAAAGAGGTATAAATAGGATTGAATAAAAAATAAATTTGTGCATTAGGGAGGGTGGTAACCCTTTCGAACATGTAGAGCATTAAAAACTAGTTTCTAGAAGTTGATTTATTTATAATAACTACTATTAATATTATGAATATTATTAGATCGTACACTGAGATTTCAAATTCACAATAAAAAACTTAAAAATAATAGCTTTAAATTGCTGACCTCGATATTATTTATTTGAATCTTTCAATTGAGTCCATTTTCCTAATTCAATGCTAATTAGCGCTGATCAATATTGTTTCTATGAATATAATCAGATTAAATAATTTAAAAATCCAGAGTCGGACTGGAAATTATTTTAAATAATAATTAAATAGTTATGTTAATGTTAAAGTAACCAAAACAAAGAAATGTATCAAGTGTGGCATATCATTGTACTCAGGAGACGGAGTTGAAATAAAAAACTTGAAATAAAAAATGCAGGTCCGTATTTAAAAAAAAATAAGTTGGCCTCTGTATCTCACAAATAATCAGCTAATTTGAAAATCTAAAAATACTATCAGATAGCCCTAATAAAGTAGCTATGAGAATTTGCAATTAATTTTTCGATTTTCTAAAAAATAACGACAGGAAAAAATAAAATTGATTTACAAAAAAACTCAGCAACCCTTCAAATTTTTAAAACTTTTTTGATGGCATCTTGGTGAACATCCCAAGGAGCAACTTTGTCCCAGTTTAACCATCTTCGTATCTATTACGGTTTCCGAGATACTAATGCTCGTACCTCGAATTTGTAGCACCCTGTATAAACATCAAGATCAGGTAATTAATTATTTATTTATCTAGGACTAGGATTTCCATACAAGTTTTTAGACTTCCTCGAAAAAGAAATATAATAATAAAAAATCGTATAAACAATTATAATAATAAAATCTAAATTATTTTAACAGGATAAATATTATTTAAAACTGAAAAATATTATTAATAAACTGTTTATTTACAATTTTTCAGAATTTTATTTGCAGTGTACTTATTACGAGATTTAACGTAGGTGTAAAGTGGTAAACAAAGTAATTGAGACTTCAAAATTATCTAATTTATTTTTTCGTTTCAAGTAAAACTAGAAACTATATAGGATTATTTACCCCATACGACACAGAGTAAAGTACAGTTCGTATGCTGGATCTGTGTCTATGAAAGGAATGCGGACAAAAACCATTTAAATAAACAGCAATATATTTTATACGTCGACTTGACGAGTACGTCACCGCAAATCGTTCCGCCCACTCATTTTATTGGTTACTTGTAAATTTGTCGAATTTTTAGTGATGGGACGCGTCGTCTAATTTTTTATGAAAAACATCGAGATAATATCGTTTCCTCTCTCACGGATACCCCGTAGCTACAGAACGGACAGACGTACTGTAACTAAACGGGTAGAGTTTTACAAATAATTGTATTGACTATTAGAGCTACAATTTAAAAATATTTTTACAAGATAGAGAATGATAAATAAAAAATATTATAGTTGAATTTTTTAAATGGAACACCCTGTATATTATTTTATTTTTAGATTCTACGATTGAAATAAAGGTAAAATTGATTAAGGTTTATCACACTTTTTTTCAACCTTACCGTTATTGAAATATAGATATTCAATTTTGTAAGATTGTAGTAAACATTTTAAGGCTTCATTTCTCCAGGAGTATGAAAGTTTTTAATGCTAAATATTTACTGAAGGTATAAATATTGATCAGATATTGTAATAATAAAAATAATACTACCTTATACAGAATGTCTAAAAATTTATATTAAATAAATTAATATAATAATTTAAACGGCATTACTTGTTTAATTTAAATGGCCCTATATATTTTACGAGAATCAAAGGCAAAATTTAATTGTCTATCAAACTGTATCACCATTTGTTACCTATCTTTTCAAGTTTTTGTAGAAAATGCATTTTCTTATAATTCAGACCTCATTTATCAATATACCCATGGAATATTGACATTTCAGATTTTTTGAACCTTTTGAATATGAATATAATATTTTTTAAAATCCTCTTTGGGGCCGAAAATTTTTATTTTTTGGCTTGAAATAATTTCTATTGATTAATTTTTAAGTAAATAAAATATATGCAATCTCCTTAAATAACAACTAGTTTAATGTTAATAATTCTTTTGTCATTGTAATACGTATTATAGTGTGAAGCTTCATTCAGAACCTCCCAATTCAGAACCGTTTCAATTACACTTTATACTTTTTAGTTTACGATCATTCACAATGTCTAAAAAACACAATTAAAATTAATAAAATATCCTAGCAACAGCTTGGGGTAGTCTGTTGAATCCATAGAGAAAGCATAATATTGAGCTTATAAAACAATAAACTTTTGATTTCTAACCAAAATTTTTCTTGACGGGTGATAATCAAAGACCAAAATGACATTCCTCGCAAATTTTGAAGTATAATTAGTGGAAAAGTCAAAAGTTTGTTAACTTTTTCCACTAATTGAAAATTACTACCACTAATTATGACGTTCTGAATGCTTACATTAAAATTAGGTGAACAAACTCATTGCCTGGAAACTTATATGGTGAAATTTTGATAAAATAATTTAGTACACACTAAAAACACGGTATGTCGCTAGTGGTAGGAAAAATAATTTTTAGAGGTTACTAGTTTATTTGGTTGCCTGTGATATGCATATACAGGGTGTTTCCTAATTAATCTAAAAAATAAAAAATCGTTAGAAAACGAATTAAGGCGGGCTCTTAATAAGTATATTTATTTTTTTTCTCGACAACCGTTTGATGAACAAGAAAAACTAAAAAGATCAATTTTGTTGAAAAAGGATGGCCAGTCAAGAAAAAAATATATTTTCTTTAAAAAACCAGTGGTGTACCATTTATGTTAAGCAAAAAATCGATTTTTTTTAATTTTTAACACCCTGTAGATCAGAAAGGAAGTACTTTAGACCCAATTTGTAAAATTAAAAAAAAAAAATAAATTGTAAATATATATATATATATATATATATATATATATATATATATATATATATATATATATATATATATATATAGCTATATATATATATATATATATATATATATATATATATATATATATATATATATATATATTGATTATTATTAACATTAATTATATATATTATATATATATTATCTACCAAGGGAACAGGGGGACGCGGTCTTCTCAGTTTAGAAAGCTTACACCAAAGAGTGATCCTAAGCACGGCGTACACACTCCTTAAAACTCAAGATCCTCTACTAGTAATGGTACGAGACCACGAGAAAGAAGAAATTGGTGGATTCATTTTCAAAGAAGCAAAAAAAGCAGCGAATAAACTCAATCTAATATTCGACCTTCAGCGCCAACATTTAGAATCCATCACAGAACACAGCGCCACACAGGTAGTCAACCGAATTAGGTCCACACAGAACAGGAGGTTCTTGCAAAATCACGTGGAGAAACCCGTGCACGGAGCCTTCTATAACATAATGACACAACAGCAGCTTTCTGAGAGACTATCGTTTGCTTTCCTGAGGTCGAGTGGCTTAAGATCTGAGACAGAGGGATTTATACTGGCATGCCAGGACGGTGTCTATGGCTCTTTGGTGTATCGTAGCCGTATTATGGGCCAACAAATCGAAGATATAAGATGTAGAGCATGCCATCAAGCTCCGGAGACCCTGTGGCACATACTATCAGCCTGCCCTACTTATGCGGCTTCGGCTTATACCCAGCGCCATAACGCCGCATTGAGGGTGATATACTATCACCTTCGTCATATGCATGGATTTGATGAAACGCCAGTGCTACCACAAACACCGAAAGAAATTGAGTCCTTGGTGGAAAACGAAACAACCAAAATTTACTGGAACTATCCATTCCAGGCCTTCGGACAAATACGGGCGAACAGACCAGACATAGTTCTCCAGGATATAGCGACGAAAATAATTTATGTCATAGAATTCTCGGCGCCATCAGAGAAGAACATAATCAGTAAAGAAGAGGAAAAGAGGGAGAAGTACCAGGAACTCCTGGAGCAAATGCGCAGAATGTACGCTGATCATTCTGTAAGGTTGGTGGTACTAGTGATAGGAAGTTTAGGAGGAGTTAAAGACACCCTGCTCCAGCAATTGAAACTGATACCAGCGTGTTATAATGTAGCGGAACGACTTGCTGCAAGCATGCAGAAGGCTGTGATTTTGGGCTCTCTCAAAATACTCAGGGCACACGATACGCGGATTCAGTGAACGGCTTACCAGACGGACGTCAGGAGTTGAACACTGAAAGAGGACCCGGCAAGTTTCCTTCAAGTGTCGGAGCTGAAGGAAGCAAACCGGATTTGTAAAAAAAAAAAATATTCTTATGTTTTATTAAAGTTACTCTGATATACTAATATATCGGTGTAACTTTAAAAATAAATCTTTTGAATTCAAATATAAACATAAAAAACATTTACAGCAGAAAAGGCGAAGGCGCTGGGTTAAACGTAGTCTTCACTAAAAACACCGCCCCTCCGTTCCTTTGACCCAAAATTTTACTATTAAGTTTCATATCTATCTTAATAGTAGATTATTTTCTTTTATCTATGAACAAACTTCTACGACTAATTGAAACTACTAATTTATTCCACTGATTTCGAGGTTCTGAATGAAGCTTGATGTGTGTTAATTATGTGTCAATTTATTACATATCATCTGACAATTATTTTAAAGTAAACCAAAACAGTAAACAGAAATTATAATCGAAAATTTTTTTATTTGAAATTGACTGTCACTCTGACACATAACTACATATTATGAGTGTTTGTCTTGATTATCTTTACTATGTATATTGTAGATTATTGTCACATTTTGTATGCATAGAAAGAAACAATGGAAACCATTTACTTGTGAAACCCTGTAAGTATACAGGATTTTAGAAAATCGATCTTATTAAACGTATTTTTAAGGTCGTTGAGATATAAACCTGTATGTTTATGTATATACAGGGTGATTCACGGCGACGGTAGGTTAGACGTTTATGGAGAACCGGCGATAGGATTTTTCCGAAAATTTGAATTATTTCAAAGCTTCATCTATTTGAATTATTTGAAGGGGTTAGAATCATAAGGGTCTAAGTTACATTTTTTAAAAATATGAGTTAGACCCATATTTTCAAAGTTAAATGTAGTGTTTGTTTGGTAGCAAAGAGATCCAAGCTTGGATCTATTTGACTCCCACATTTTTTGTAAAGTTTTGTCACATAGATTCAGTATAATTGACGCGTGCAAACCGGCTCTTGTGTTTTTCTGATATTTTGTGTGTTTTAAAATATTGTAATGTGTAACAAAAATATTGCGAAGTTGTTTATGTATTTAGTCTAATCTACTAGCCTGGAAAAAATAGATCACAAGTTTTTTGAAATTGGACATTCATATATGGACTGCGATCGCTCTTTTGCCCGCATTGAGAAAGCCAAGAACCAAACCAAACCAAACACCTTTTTTACCTATGTGTCAAAACGAGAATTGCTCGACGCTTAGACCATCTTTGTTGCTAAATAACGAAGTATTCAAGCCCTTATATCCAACTCCATTGAAGATACCGTACATAAAATGGGAAAATCGAACCCAACTTCTACCATTTATTCCACCTATTTACCATGACTTTTATTTAACTAAGCCCCATGAGGCAAAAGCAAACAAAGTTCCAAAAAACAAAATCAGACGACGGTTATGGTTGAAGTTGAGGAAAATCCAGAAATGGATGAAGGCAACGACAGTGTGGTGTCGGATTACGAAAATTAGAATTATTCGGCTAAAGTTCGTGTTGTATTTTTTGATACCTTTTAGTATAATAAAATGTTAGTTATTTTTATGAAAAATCGACTTATACCTTTTTTTCCTGACAGAAATTGATCAGAGTTGTCAGAAGCATATGGATCCAAGTGACATAAAACTAATTAAATACAGTTTTTTTCAGTCTATGGCAAACGGTATAGTTACATGAACTGCATTCTTTTACGCAACAATCATTTCAAATGCGTTCATGCAGAATTTACAATAAGCAATCAACTTTAACTTTAATTATCTCAGAACAATGGCAGATGTACTTAGACCCTTATGATTCTAATCCCTTCATTTGATTATTTTCAGCGTTATAGTGTTGCCGCTTCATTTGAAAAGTAGTAGCATTTTTGTTATTTAAAAAAAAAGAAACTAATTTCATATCTCATAATTTTTCTGGTCAATTTTAGATAACACAGAGTAGCTAAATCCATTTTATCGCGTTTTTTGCTACCAATATTTCTCCAATGTATTAATTATTTTACCACAGAACTCAATAACAAACATACCTAATATATCACCCATATAATACACAATATCCGCAGGATATTCATAGAATGTCGGAATGTCCCATTATAAGATCATCTTATAAAGACATCTATAGGATATCCTCCAGACATCCTGAAACCCTGTAGATGTCTCAGAATAGAATATCCTATGGATATATCTGTCGTATATCTAATGTACATCCAGCTGAGATATCCAAACATGCTCATGATAATTAAATATCCTAACAATATCGTCTAGATATTTAGAAAAAATAAATAATGTACTACTTTTTATATTACATAAAATGCAATAAACCATACAGATAGATATATATTACGTCAAGGCAACAAAATATCCTGTTGGTATCTTCTGGATAATCTGGCTATTTATGAGCTTGGCAACTCCCAGTAATACAGAGAATTTAAAACGCCCGCGCAAAAAGTTTCCCTCAATCCATCTCGACAGTTGTTTATTTTTTATGGTTTTTGCATCCTGTATTATTCAGTTCTTTGAGTTAGTGAAATTCGAGGTGAATCCGGTCGTTTGTCGATATTGGATGGGCTTAAATATGACTGAAACTAACAAAACCGGTTGAGTTTTACTTAGTTTTTTCTTATACTCATAGTTCTAGCCTTGTTCTAGCAGAAATTCTATCCTAACCTCAACTAATGTCGAAAAACGACGAACAACTCAGGGTCTCACAATGAAGAATTTGTGACAAAATTATAGGTGAAAATTTGTTGAAAATCGCTTGTTCTTTATCCCTAAACCCATTTTCATATCTACTCTACTTTCGTGTCTTCTGTCCCCATCTATTCAAACAGAAATCCTATTTTTGGGTTTAAATTGTGAATTTCTGGAATGTGTGGTCTTAGAAATTATACCTGTATCCTGTGTGCTAACTTTGATCACAGATTATACAGATTATAATCTTTGTTTTTTCTTTATTGTTTTTCGTGGTTCCAATTTTCGGAATCGGGCACTAGTTAGGTGACTAGTTTGCGCACATAGCACGCCCACTTATGGCCTCTAAAAGGTGCGTATTCATTATCCGCACGAACGAACGAACGAACGAACGAATGTTCGCTAGTGGTATGACGGGGACCGCACGATAGGACCGCACGAGAAGACCGGAGGCATTTGTTGGCGAACGCCTTTGATGTACCGACTCGAAACGGATGGTCGAGCGAACGAACGAACGAACGGCCGCATGCGTTCGGTCCCCGTCTAAATATACCGCACTTTCATTCGTTCGTTCGTTCGTTCGTTCGGATAATGAATACGCACCTTAAAATTGAGCACAGCGCCTGACCGGCACAGATATTAGAGAGATATCGGAAAACCGAATAGCGTCATTCAGTATTTACGCGTACCTTATCATGGTTAAAATATGCACGAGTCAACGCAACACCCGCCAATAACGTTACCGCCTGACGTAATTTGCGGATCAATTACACCAAGCGCTCTTTCTAAATAACCTCTGATAACGTTTAAAAATTGCTTAAATGGGCATGTGCGGGTATTTGACAACCGGAGCCGACCGGCGAGATATGGGCGAGATCTTTTATTTTAGGTTATGTTTGAATTGTTTTGAATTATTGCTTTAGTTTTATTAGGTAATTTGATATTTAAGTAGCTGGGATTAGTTTTAATTAAATAAATATGGCCCAAAATATGGATTCCACCTATTCCAATACTAAAGAACCTATAAAGAGTCTTAGGTTTACAGCAGATGACGACTTAGCCCTTCTAAGAGAATTTGTTGCTTGTTGTCCTAAACCCATTGGCAGACGTTGAACAATAAAGCACTGGAAATAAGCACTTTAGCCCTTTAGTTTTAAAATACCTAGTAAACAAAACAATTTCAAAGTTAGGTTAAGTTTAAATAGTGGACGCGCCGCGAAGAGAATTCTTTCCGATCCGATAACTATAAATGAAGAGAGTTAATACCACCTCACGTAAAGGAAATAACACCTGGCCTTATTAACGTCCATGCACGCTATTCGGTTTAGCGATATCTCTCTATTACGCTGTTTATTGTTATTTTACGCGAGTTTATTTTTGCGCACAGGAAATTTGACTCGTTTGCACATCGTCATAAAAAACGATTTTCGTACCACGAATTAGGGACAAGATTTTTATCTGTATACTTATAGGATACCTAATCTGTGCTTTGATGTAAACTGTTGCTGCTAGACATAAACTGCTAGACTCCATAAAGGGTAGTATAATCTGGTATAATACCATACGATCGAAAAAAACGGCGTCAGAGGTGGCTTGGAAATGAAGATTGCTGTTATTTTGTACGTAAAATTATATGGGGAATGGGCCGCTTTTTTTCGATGGTACAGTATAAATTGAAAGCTCTTAACTCATACAAATAAACTTCTAAATTTTGACGCAAAATTCATTGACATAATATGTAGGTATATTTTAGAGCTGTTAATAAAAATATCCAATGAATAACGTCAAAATGTGGCTAAATAAAACTAAATCGCGAACGTTTTTACTATAAACTAAGGATGAAGTAAGTATTGTCAAATAACAGTCCTCATATAATGTCCTAAAAATATTCTATAATGCTCCCAACATCATCCTTGTATTATCCTAGAAATATCCCAAATAATCGTAAAAGGCTTGCCTAGGGATGTCTTGAAGATGACTTTTTTTGTCCCACTTGGATATCCCATAAATATCCTCCACTAGTTTTTGGATATCCCTAAGATATTTACTATATCCTTGGTGGATATCCTCAAGATATCTATAGGATTGTGTTGTGTTATATGGGCAAATATGGGGACGACAATATGGTAAAATTATGAAGTCATTAAAACAGTTTAATAGAACGTAAAAATATTTATTTATCATTATGGCAGTTGTGTTATTTATATACTACTATTTATTTACAAAAAATACTCTCATTGAAAAAACTTGTCTTTTTAAATAAATAATTTTTTTAATCATACATCGACATTTTGCTATATCGATATATATATATATATATATATATATATATATATATATATATATATATATATATATATATATATATATATATATATATATATATTTCATAAATCTCTAGATTAATGATTAGTGATCAGCAAATGCAAGACCGAAATCAAGGCCCTCTTGATCTTGGTCTTGCAGAGTATTGGGTAGTCTGCTTGGTTTTGGTCTTGATCTTGTTGCAAGACTCTTGCACTTTTAAATATAAAACGGCGTCCAGTTGGCTTGGAAATGACGATAGATGACATTTACTATATAACTTTGAATAAGAAGACTAAGGAAGGAGCATATCAAAAATCTTAGGTACACCGCGATGGGCCTCAAATATGGCCGACTTAAATTCCGTTTTATCAGTGTCGTTCTAATTTTATTTAAAAAATGTAAAACTATGATGTAGGGTAGACGTGGGGTAGACTCAATAATTTGTTGTTTTATTTTACGTTGTGAATAAATGTCGGTAGTTATTAAAATTGTTATAAAAATATATAATTCTAATAAAAATAGATAAGTTATAATAAGTATTTATTAACACAAACACCCGATACGCTACTGAAGCAGGTAAGTCAAATTAACGTATCTAAATTCTTTGACATCTAATCTTTGACAAGTAATAAATAAAAGCTAAAATGCAAGAAAAATATATAATTTAGTTAATTTAAGTGAATTTCATAAATGATCGGTTTACTACACGTATGTATATTATATAGTCACTTACTAGCGAAAAGTTGTTCCATTATTTCACTCAATTTTTGCCGAGATCTACCGCACGCTACACAACCAACTATTTTAGAGTCTTTTTCGATAAATCGCGATAGTGTCACTGTTAATTTAAGTTCTGCTACAATTTCCATCTAGATTTACTACCTTTATACAACTATCAGTAGTAGAATAAATAATAAATAATATAAAATAAGCTCCGTAAAGACTGACAAATCCACAAAATTTCAAATCAAATTCAAATGTGTCAAATGAATCGTCAAACATGCGTCAAACAGAACTGTCAAGGATCCCCACCCTAGAGAGCTTTTATGGTGGCTTTTCCGTCCACCATGCATGAATACATGAATAGCATTATGCTCCTTCCTTAGTCTTCTTATTCAAAGCTATATAATTTTACATAATTTAAAATGACAGCGATCTTCATTTCATAGCTGTCACTGACGCCGTTTTCATACAGTAAGTAGTATTTTGAGTAATTTAATGCAAATAAAACTTCAAAGAAAGAACAGACGTACATTCTGACGAAAATTTTTATTTTTCAATATACAGGGTGGTCCGAACTGTATTCCGGAAACTTTGTAAGTATATTCTGCAGATAAAAATAAGTAAAAACGTTCGTATATAAATTAGTGGAGTGTCCAGAGACTTTTACCTCGGAATTCAATTACTGTGAATGTATTAATGTGAACCCTTCTTTATTGTATTTTATCGGTAAAATACTATAATGTTTACCCATTTTTTTTTGTTGCTTTTAATTTTTTATTTTAGTAATTTTAGTAAATTCTTAATTATTTCTTTCTTAATTTTTTAATTTTTTTAATTCTTTTTCTAAATAAATTTATTGAAATAAATAAATCTAATGCATACGCTATACCTATTCTGCTTATATTCTAATAATTGAAATTTTGATTCAAATCGAATTAGGTATACAGGGTGGCGCGTCATATCCGACGCGGTTTTTGCAAGGAGAACAAAAGTTTGTATTGAAGTGAAATTTTGTGAGCTTATGTAAGTCAATTTAAAGCATTTTCTAAAATTATATTCTACAGGGTATCCCCAAAAAAAGTTACACATCAAAGTTGTGTTTTTTGTCATGGAACACCCTATAAATTAATTGATTTTCGGATTCTAGTAAAAAAATAAAGGCGATTTTCATCAGAAAAGTATATGACTAAAATGTATAGTTTTTGAAATACATTCACCGGCACGAAAAATGGGCACCTTAAAACTTTGATGTATTTTAAAGGTTAATATATTTTGTTTTAATGGACCGATTGTGATGCTTTTTTAAGCAGTGTGTAGCCAAATTATTTGACTTTTTTGTATCTCTTTCTAAATTAAAAATAAAACTCCCCATCTGTTAATTATACGAGGGAAAACAAAATGTTGATATTTTGGTGAAAGTTTGAAACACTCTGTGGAATATGTTAAAACAGCAAGAAATTTAAAAATCATTTTATCATCTAGATACATCCTTTCTCGATGGTTTGTTTTTCGGTTCATCTCATTAGCCTTATTTTTGTTGGAAATATTCGCTTTTGAAGAAGACACTAACATTTTTTCGTAATATTTACATTAAAACCATGCCTTTGTTTTTGGGCCTAGTCAACACATCTAGTAAGTTCTGGTCCCGAAGCAGGCCTTCTTGACATAATATTTGCTTCATTTAATCTTCTTCTTATAGTCCGTTCGATAATATGTACGTTTCTTAAGTGCAATTCATTATCAATTTGAAAAGCTGTCAAACGACGGTTTCTTAGCGATAAATTTATAATAAGTCGATCGTATCGATTAGAAGTTCTCATACGAAGATTCCTGGACATATAGATTGACGTCCTCCCCCTGGACATAGCCATAATTCAAAAACCACTTAGAATACTCTATGGTATTAAGGTATTTTTGGAACCGGAATTGTATAGCAAATTCACTGAACTAAACAAATATAGATATATATTTGACTTACCCTGTATATCTATAAAAATATTTTTGAAATGTGAACTACCATTAACACATATTTTGTAAAAGGTTTGGAGTGAAAATCTCAAATAGGAATCCTGATACAGAGTCTTTCCGGAATGTATGCATTTGTATATGTGTGTTTATTTAAATACTAAAGTGAAAGCAACGAATTTAAATGGGTAAACTTTGTAATATATCTAATAAGATATATTACAAATATACAATACGATGCGAAAAGTTTAGTTAAATGTATATTTTTTTACTCACTAGTTTTATATAGGTACGGACGAAAAGTTATTACTCTTAAAAACAGTTAAAACTCATGTAGGTGGCGCCCCCTGCAAATAGGAGTCATATTGACATCAAAATCACATTTCTCATAACAAAAAAAATCCCAGACGCCAATTTTCATCCAAATATTGACGCTACTTCATGAATTATTTGGAAAATATCGAAATTAAAATGAAACTTCTACACTCTGTGTCTCCGAAACTAAGCATTTTAGGACATACATTTATACGAACTTTTTTACTTATTTTTATCCGCAGAACATGCTGATGAAGTTTCCGGAATTCAGTTCGGACCACCCTGTATTATATCGAATCAGCATTTCTTTCTTTAAAATTATATGCAGTAGTCGGGAAAACACTAGTTGTAATAAATTAAAACAATAATTTTAAACAAATAAGTTATTTCTTATATCACATAAACATAAAAAAATGCAACACCGCAAGAGTCTGCATGCTGGGTCTTGATCTTGCGGATGTTTTGCACTTGTCGATCTTGGTATTAGTACCAAGTATTAGTACCATTAGTACCAACTATTAGTACCATTAGTACCAAGACTAGTCTCACTCATCAATAATGAGCAGAGATGAAAAATTGACATTCTTAATGTTCTAGAGAGCTGTGAAATTTCTAAAAATGAGTTCGTTTTCTTTTTATTATTAATATTTTTGATTCAGTTCAGTGTTTAAGATTGATTATACCATACGATCGAATAAAAACAGCGTCAAAGACTGACGTCCAACGTCTAGAGATTGACCTCTGCAAAATTACCATTCTATTGTCATTTCCCAGCCGTCTTTGACACCGTTTTTTTCGATCATACTGTATTTACTAAGTTCCTATTGCCGAATATCATAAATTACACATTTATTTCAGATTTATATGGGCTTCTTGTTAAGGTACTCGTCAGTCATTTTGCTCTAATTTTTTTGTTAGTTTTATGTTTTGTTAGACCAAAAATTATCGCAGGTTGTTATGAAATCCCTAAAATATAAAGAAAATAAATCAACAGAGATAAGAAAATAATTAGTGATGGGATAACTCGAAAATTCGATCAATTATGAACGAGCGATGCAAGTGACGAGTACTAAGCGACGAACGCAAGCGATCCTAGAATGAAATAAATTGAAATCTGATTTTAATGCGACATACTCGATAAAAAGCCGAACGAATTTTCTACATACATTGCAGGTAGCAAATTTATACGACGCCGTATATACCGGGTGCGTCTCAAAAGTGGCTCACCCGTATAACTTTTTTATTTTTTTAGATAAAAAAAATGAGAATTTGTATGTTATTATATGACATAAATTAGGATTGATTGACGTATTCAATTGTTTTCTGTCACTTCCTGTTACACCGCAAATAACTACAATTTTTGATTTTTAAATGGCACCCTCGGTATTTTTTTACTTTATTCGATAGAAAATGACATTCTAAAGAGAATGACGTATCATATGTCAACTTTTGACATATTCGCTCAAAAACAAATTGTATTTTAAATCTCAATCTAGAGTGCCATGTCTGTGTTAAAAACACTAATTTTTAATCAAGGAGCCTTGGAAAAATAGATTTGATCGTCTAATGTTTTTAGTGTCTTGTCCTGGCCGGTAAAAAAATGCCCAAATCGTATTTTTGATCATATCTCAATTTTTTCAAATGGAACGAGGGTGTCTCATTAGCATATTTCGAAAAAGAATTTTTTTACGAATAATTTGATACCACACACTTGGTACTTCGAGTCAAATTGTCGTTATGAACCGCATGTTACAATTTCAAATAAACCATATATGCGAAAATGTCAAAAGTTGACATGTGATATGTCATTCAGAGTGCCATTTTATACCGAATAAAGTAAAAAAATACCGAAGGTGCCATTTAAAAATTATAAGTTGTAGTCATTTCCGGTGAAACCGAAAGTGACCGAAAACAATTGAATACGTCAATCAATCCTAATATATGTCATATACTAACATACCAAATCTCGTGGTTTCATCTGAAAAAATAAAAAAGTTATAAGGGTGAGACTTGGGTGACACTTTTGAGACGAACCTAGTATATTTATCCGTTGCGTCTCTGAGGGACAAACTTTTATGACCTACATCGACAATGCTTCGAAATAAACTAAATCAAGTGATCAAGCGAATCGCTCGCTGCTTACTACTTGCTACTTGCCGTTCATTACAGAAAGAATATGTGCCCTGCGCACGCAACTTACTGCTTGGCGCTTGGCGTTAACGAGTACTTACAACACGCGACGGGTGAAAACCGTATTTTTAAATACGAGTGGTAAATCGCTCAAGTGATCACTCGGTTATTGCAATCGCTTGATACTCGAGTACTCGATTATTGAAATTAATCGGTTTTTCCCATCACTAAAAATAATTTCTACATGTATAGTTACTCTATTAGTTGCGGTACAGATGGATCCTTAGTGACATCATTATGGTTATATCCCTTGTCAGCTGGAAAATGTACGAAAGTTGCGTTTCCTTGTTTGCTTATATCTCTTTGAGTTATGGCTACATTATAAAGCTAAACACAAATAACAATTTCAGGTTTGAATCAGGGATATAGAGGTAGGGATTATGAGCAATTTCTGCACACATGCATGCTCATTCTCTCTACCTCTATATCTCTGGTTTCAATTCTTCATGTTCTTTGAGAAATTGTATTAGAAAATTATTGCACCTCAAATTCAAAGTCCGCTTGATCAAAAAATCAATTTGATCGTAAGATATTTTAATTGTAATTTTACCTTTTGGCCTAAAGTCCACGGTATAGTACCATCATCTTCTGCGTTCATAATCAAAATTGGACAGTCTACATCTAAGATATTGCTCACAGATTGCCAGAGAATGCCATTGTCACCAACCGGCTTTACCATGGTTGCATTAAAATATGCCAGCCAACCAAAAAACTACAAAATATGTATGTTTAGTTTATATATATATATATATATATTTTTTTTGTTTTCACTCTTTTTGTTTTGTTTTCTCTCAAAAAAAAAATATATAGTATACAGGTCAAAGAAACGAGGCCAAACCAAGAACAGGCCAAACCAAACCAAACCAAACACAAAAATTATATTTTTGACACAAATTAACTTTAACAACTTGAATGTGTTAATAGACAGTCCTATTTATTTATAGCAAGTCCGATGGATTTGTGACTTTTAAAGTAACATATGTATTGATTTGAAAAAAATGAACAGTTATCTAGGTATACTGAGCTTTAAACAATATCTATATTGTAAAATACTAATTAACGGGGCTTTTATACCGTATGATCAAACGGCGAAAAAAAACGGCGTCAAAGACGGCTGAGGAATAATAATTGATAATAATTGTGACGAGATCAATCTCTATACGTCATTTATTAAGCATTGACATAAAACTTGTCAAAAATCAACAGTAATTATAGAAAGATTAAAAACGGATAGACTGTTTTCAGACACACAAATCTATTTCCAATTTTTTTTTCAAATACCACAAAAGTATTAATTTTTATGGTAAGAGGAAATCGGGTGAACAACTCAAAAGGTACAAAGATATTTTACACGAAAACTTAAAAGGATAAGCATTCAGAATCAGTATCGGTCAGTATAAATAAATCTATACCAAAGAATATTATAGTTAACACAACAGTAGAATTTTCTTTGTCTATACCAATATATAAAATCCTTAAGTGACTGACATACAGATTAATCACGATCCTGCTCAAACCACTCAACGTAAGAAGCTCAATTTTGGCATACAGGTTGATTCTAGGGTGTAGAGGTTCGATAAGAAGAGATTTTTCGAAATTCCAGTTCCAAGGGGGTGAATCCACCCCTCAAATATTACAATATTTTTTATTTAAAAAACGGTCAAGCTTCCGAAAGAACGCTTAAACACGTATATTTTATTTTGTTTTTTTACACATTTTAAGATTTTTTAAAAATGTATACACGGTGTTTCGAAAAATCTGGTCATTGATTAATCACGATCCTGCTTACAGCGCTTGACGTAAAAAGCTGATTTTTGGAAAACAGATTGACTTTAGGATGTAGTGGTTCGATAAGAAGTGATTTTTCGAAACTCGAGTTCTAAGGGGGTGAAACTATCCCTCATATATTAAAATATTTTTTATTTAAAAACCGGTGAGTTTTTCGGAAAAACTCTTAAACACGTATATTTTATTTTGTTGTTTTACATATTTTAAGATTTTTTATAAATTTATACAGGGTGTTTCATAAAATATGACCATTCAGTAATCACGATTCTGCTTAAACTGCTTGACGTTTAAAGCTGATTTTTTGCAAACGGATTGACTGTGAGGTGTAGAGGTTCGATAAGGAGGGGTTTCTCGAATCTCAAATTCCAAGAGGGTGAAAACGCCCCTCAAATATTACAATATTTCTTATTTAAAAAACGGTTAGTCTTTCGGGAAAACGCTTGGACCAGCATAATTTATTTGGTTTTTTTACATATTTTGAAATTTTTTAAAAAATCATACAGGGTGTTCCAAAAAGTTTGGAAATTTCTTAACCACGCTTCTGCTTAAACTGCTTGACGTAAAAAGCTTATTTTTGGCAAACGGATTTTTCGAAAGTCAAATTCCAACGAGATGAAACTATCTCTCAAATATTACCAAGTTATCCCAAGCAGCATTTGGACGTCGGGACAACGTTGTGTCACGCGACCAAAAGTCGGGGCGCAACGTCGGCACAACCTCGTGCCAACCCTAGTCTGCACTAGTTTGGAGAATAATTTTTGGGTCGAAACGACGTTGGATACCGACGTTGGCTAGTAGCCTAATTTAGTACAAACTGCAACGTTGTTTAAAATCCTAATTCACAGAAATACAAAACTAATATGGCGTCTAAGTCGCGTTTTATCCTAAATTGGGATAATTATAGTAAAAATATTATTTTTATGATTTAGTTAGAGACATATGTCAGATGGCAGTGAAGGAAACCAAAACAAAAGTATTTAAGTGTGGAGGATGTTTGAAGATCATAATTATTGAAACACTTTAACCGACTCTGTAACTCGTTACCTAAGGCAAAAAAGTTAAACGCAAGCAACTTTATTGATAAATATATTGTTTCTACTTTGAAAAATACTAATGGGCCTTAAAATTAAAGAAGTTTTAAAAATTTTCTTTAATTTTTTTTTTAGTAAAATGAGAATAATTTATTCGCTGTCGAAAAAATTGTCTCCGCGTGTTTTTTAGGGTCAAATATTTCAAGTTAATGTATTCAAAATGCAGGAATTGCTATTTTAGGAACGAAACATTTTCTTATTTAACAACATGGCGGATTTCACTTTGTTGTTTTGGAGATTAAGATGGAGTAGTTCGAGTAGTCGCATACTGGACTAATAAAGTCGCAGTTCGGCCTTAACACGTAGTATGCTAGTCGCAAGATTGCCTAATTTAGTCATCCTAGAGTCTAGCTTGTGCCGCCCTCTATAATCTAAATAAACGAGGGAGTGGATAAACTATCGGTAATATATGTCGATGTATATTTAAATTTAGTTTTATATATATCTTTCTTATGTCCCATTTCAATTAAGTTTTTTTTATAAAAACAAAAACAGCACTGAACTGTCTGACTGAACAGAACAATGAAGTGAAAATTTAAGATTTAAGGTTATGGTTCAATACAGTTGCAAAAGGTAGTGACTCGACGTCCTACCAACGTAAGAATAAGGAAATCTAAACAACGTTGGAATTAGTAAAACAGACGACGTTTGCATAACGTTGGAATAGGTCCTGAAACTGACGTCGGAAAACTCTATATTGTCCAACGTTGTAACTACGTTGTCCGAATTACCTAAAGATCACTTAAGTAAAAAAGGTTACAAGACAACGTTTATTCGACGTCGCAGAAGCTTCTACTTTGCTGTAGTACTAGTCCAACGTCGGCACAACGTTATAAAAACGTTTAAATTTATTTTAATACCCAAGGTAGGGAGCTAACTATTTTTTGTAACTAATCCAACGTTGTGTTTAGTAAATATTTAGTCGCAAGTCGTGAAAATGCTACTTGGGATATAATAATATCGCCATATTGTTTTTTCTCATGCTGACATAAATGTGAGAAAATTTTATCCAGTTTGTATGTTAATAGAAATTCTTGCTTTGTTTTATGATCAATCATCACCATTACAAATGATTAATTCGACGCGAACGAAGTCGCTGGTACACGCTAGTATCAGTATAAATAATCTCGGTCGACTAAATATTTCATGTCACCCCAGACTTATTTTCGAATATTTCCCTTTACAGTATCTAAACTATTTAAAAACGTAAGTCAGAGAATTCGAGGTGTCTTGTTTTTCAAATTAATATTTTTTTAGAAAATATGCGATAATTGTTTTGAGTGGTTTATATGCAATAAATTAATTTACTTTAATAATTATTAATTATTACTTTAATAAAAAAAAGCTCATCTTATTTATATAGAGATGAAAAAATAATCGAAAGCAGTAAGCATTTTTAAAATATTTAGATACTTTACTCGGAAACGCATGCGCATAGTTCTCCCGCGCTCACAGTCACGGCTGAATAATTTTTGTGTTTAGAGGACGTTTGGTCATTACAATCTGTCTGACTGATTAAATATAACTTTATAATAGCTATCTTAATAATATAATATGTAAAAATCAGACATGTAAAAATAAAAAAAGTTCATTTATTTTTTGTGGAACTTTGATAAAGTCTATCTTTATCAAAGATCCACTTTTTGATTTGCTATCGTCTGATAAAAGTTCAGGTCCATGGAAAGTGTCTGATACTTTTGATATTACTTCAGAGTAATATTCTACAATATTTATACAAAAATCAGCCATACAAATTTAAGTTAAGTAACTCTTAATTTTAGTTACCTTTCTCACCCTGTATCTGCCAAGGTGTCACAGGGCGAACTCCCCAAACACGCCGGTATTCAAAGCACACGAGAGCACTACTGAGAGCCTAAGGTTTCGCTCTGGGATCTTACTAGTAAGATCGCTCTGGGATCTTACTCTAAATCTTTTTGTATTATTTGCAAGTTTCAAATTATTTAAAAAATGATTTGTGGCATTTTTACTCCTAATAAAACAATATACTATTTCCTCGAATTTTATAGTACAATATTTAAAAATAATTTTTACTCAATATAAAAATAAATTACAACCTTTTTAAAGACATCTGGCAGTAAGGGCCATTAAACAATAAAGAAGAGTATAGGCCAAGTAGATGACGTCTGTGAGGTTTGACCTGGCCAAAATTATCGATTGTCAATCCTCAGCAGTCTTTGACGCTGTTTTTTTCGATTGTATGGTATTTTAAATGCGATTTTCTCAATCCAAGCTCATTCGGATCAATATGCGCTGATTTTATATTTTTTGTTTGCTATCTTACCTTTCCTAAAACGTAATGGATTTCTTCTGCCATAGTCGAAAACGGAGCTTCCAGAACCAGTCCTCTAGGAACAATGCTCTCGGCTTTCAGTTTTTTCAACGTGTGGCAGCTAATGCCGGTTCCCAGAGAGTGTCCCCAGTAATATATGTTCGATTTTTGATTGATTCCCCTCAACCATTTGTAGAGCTGTACGTGATCACTGACAATCGCTGGTTCGGACATTTCCACATCTGTGCCCGAATCTCCATAACCTTTAAAAACAATTAGTTGAGTTAAAAACTACGAGAGCGTAGAGCCATGTCAATTTTGTAAAATCTTTTCAGCAAAGTTTAAACTATGGAGTCTAAAAGGAGTTAAAATTTTAAACTATGGAGTCTTTTTAAGCCCTCCAGAGTTTAAACTTTATCGATAAATTTACATATTTTCTGTAAATTTACAGATTTCTGTCAATTTCTAACTTAGTGGCAACACTGCTAATAGATCCACCATCTCATCATTTTTGTTTCTGAGTGGTAAATCTAATAAACTCATTTTTAGAATTATTGAGGTAATTGAGAAAAGGAATCCAGCTCTCAAATAGACGAGTTTCATATTATGAACCATTGTCTTTAACCATTTCTTGTGTATATTTGCTATCACTGGAGAAAACGGTTCATCATCATCTTTGGCATAAAACTTACTTTTAACTTGAAAGTAAGACCGTGCACACGCGGGTCGTCTCAAACTCGAAGCGTAAGCGGCTCGAACTTTACTTCCTAAGTGAATAATACGGGTCCACGAACGGGTCGTTTGGCGGTCAACGCAGAGTTGATGTGATTGATACTATTATTTACGATAAGAGTTGATATAGAGACGCCGCGCCGCACTATGGGGTATTTTACCTCAAAACCTGGCCAATAATATTTTAATTTTTTTTTCATTCTTCCGCCTTTTAAAACGTGAGAAAATAAAAAAACTGCTTCAAATTTTAATACATACCTAGCGTTTTTTTATTGACAAGATTAAGATTGAATTATATAATATAAATACATAAGTTTATTCAGGATGTCCCTCAATAACATATCAATACTCGAGGGAGTGATTCCTCAAGTCATTTTATGGAGAAAAGTTCCGATAAACATAGGTCCAGAAATGCATTGTTTCTAAGATCCAGGGTGTTGAAAGTAAAAAATACGACAACTGCCAAACTCGTAAAAATTAGCAACATTTCTTATCAAGGCCTTCTAAAGGAATACTTAAGCTACAAAACCACCCAGATTGATATACTTGATAATGTTCGATTACATACTGAAAGTTTACATAAACATTCTGTTATAAATGAAATAATATGTCTATTATTAAATTAACAGATTAATATTGTTTTAACTACAAAATAACAGTTATACTAAAGAGTAATACTAAACAAGTCTTTCTTCAACCCCTCTATACTAATATAAGATCGCGATTAGTAAGAAAAACTAAGATAATTATTATTAAGTAAATTTTCTAAAAGCACAGCGATACACAGCTCGTCTATTCGAATAACAATTTGTGATTGGCGCGGAATGTAATACGGCGGGTCATTGACCCCTACCACCCACCCTCAAATACATTATGTTTATACAAATTAAGCTACACGCACACTGGTGCGATCACGGCCGCGATCACGATCACGATCAGGGCAGCGATAACATGAGCAATCATTCTAGCACACACCAACGCGTTCACGTTCACCGCCGTACCTATATGTAGTGCGCCATCCTGTAGGTATACATAGGTACAAATTAAAAATGTGAATTATGTATACTGAAAAAAAAAACATTCTTAAATATTTACCTACAATATTTAAACTTAAACAATAAAAATGTATTCATATGTACTATCCAATCCAATTGCAACTTCAATTTTGTCTCAAACTTTTTATTTTTGATTCTATTATTTTTGTAACTTGGATCGGATAAATCATATAGAATTTTGTGTATTTTTACAGCCTTAATTAGCTGCTCTGTTAACTCCATTTCTAAATTGCAACAAGAAAAAATACACAAAATAACGGAAAATTCCTATCAGTTGGGTCGCGATCATGCGATCAAACTCGACAAGTTGAATCTGATCGCCACCGCAGAATAGAACGCCGCCAGGCCGCTTTCAGGCGGGTTCTCACTTGTCAGTTTCGCTGACGCAGTCTGACTGATTCAGTGATACTGAACAAACAATGAACGTCAGAACACATTTTCGTGTTAAATGATCAGTACATTCGTGTTTTCAGTTAAAGTGAAAACCAGTTCTACTTTTTTTCATTTTGACTGATCATTATCGAATAATGAATAGAAACTGAAGCGTGAGAACTACATTTTCGTGATTTGTGCAGTTTACAAGTTAAGTTAATTAATTCTTTTAATATAGTTTCACTAGCACCCCGTTTATTTCTTCGCAATATCCAGGACCTGACCACCTACGACGTTTTTTTTTTTCTTTTCTGATTCACCAGAATATTCTGTAATTCATTTGCTAATTGTAAACAAACTTCGCGAACACCTGGTTTCAATTTTTGTTTTAACCATTTTCATGTCTATACGAAATCACCACATTAGAATGTTTGGACCAACTGAATACTGAATGTAGCAAAACATGAAACGTGTGAATACAATCGTTGTTTTTTATTTTTCATTGATAATGAATCAGTCAGACTGCGTCAGCGAAACTGACAAGTGAGAACTCGTCTCCAAAACTTGATCGCGCCAATGTCAAACGGCTCGGTATGTATTCCTCAGCAACTTTTTGCCGCGGCCGCGTGGGGATCGTGATCGCACCAATGTGCGTACAGCTTAATTCCTGGTATCGGTTGGTTGATATCTTGAATTTAGATTTTTGAATACGATGTACTTAAACAGCCGTTAAACGGTAGCCTACTAAAATGCCGTTAATAGATATTGTGACGTCGTTCATGTCGGCGGAAAGTAATGCCTAGCCTTAAGCATTCTGCAAGAGCACCTGTGGGTCAGTGGCTGAGGCTATCGCTTCGTAAGCGAATGGTCCGTGGTTCAAATCTCACGCCGACCAAGACTTTTTTATATTTTTTTTTGCTTATAGCGTGATCTTATTGCATTGGTTTCACTCTTTTTAGTTGGATTGGTTTAGTTATTTGGCGGGTTGGTTAGCGTGGTGATTTGGAGGGTGTTAATTCATTGGTCAGTTGGTTATTTGGTGGGGTTGGTTGGTTTTTACTAATTTATATTTGTTTTTTATATTTTTTTTATCAGTGTCGAGGTTAGTTGCGTTGATTGAGTTGGTTATTTGGTGGGGTGGATAGCGTTGGTTAGTCCTTATAAAATTCCTATATTTCATAAAGCCAAGTGCGTCACATCAACGACGTCATACCTATTAACGGCATTTTAGTAAGCTACCGTTTAACGGCAGTTTAACTACAGCTTTTTGAATATTGTCCAACTTTTTGGGTTAAATACCCTTTAGAGCGCCACCAAAAAGCCATAGAGAAAAATTCACAGAAAAATTTTAAATTTAAAAAAATATTAAATTTACAGAAAAAGTGTAAATTTCACTAAAAATAAATTTCTATGTTGGCATGGCACCTCTCCGCTTTCGTAAAAAAATATTCCCCAAAAAACATATAAATAATTCGATCAGAAAAAAGTTTATACAGGGTGTATTAAACATCCGTGTGAGATACGCAAAAGAACGTATTTTAAATTTCAATCTAGAGTGCCTTGGCTGTGTAAAAAACACTAATTTTTAATCAAGGAGCCTTGGAAAAATAGATTGGATCGTCTAGTGTTTTTCATGTCTTGTCATCCTGGCCGGTTAAAAGAGGCCCAAATCGTATTTTTAGTCATATCTCAATTTTTTCAAATGGAACGAGGGTGGCTCATTAGCATATTTCGAAAAATCATTTTTTTACGAATAATTTGATACCACATACTTGGTATTTCGAGTCAAATTGTCGTTATGATCCGCATGTTACAATTTCAAATAAACCATATGTGAAAATGTCAAAAGTTGACATATGATATATGATATGTCATTCTATTCAGAGTGTCATTTTCTATCGTATTAAGCAAAAAAATATCGCGAGTGCCATTTAAAAATCAAAAGTTGTTGTTATTTTCGGTAAAACAGGAAGTGACCAAAAACAATTGAATACGTCAATCAATCCTAATGTACGTCTTATACCAACAAACCAAATCTCGTTTTTTTTTATCTGAAAAAAATAAAAAAGTTATAGGGGTGAGTTCCTTTTGAGACGCACCCGGTATTTTGAGTGAAAATTTCACATAGAAACTGATTGGGATCACTCTGTATCAACTTAATAGCTAGAAAAAAATAATCTATATTAAAAATGTTCATGATAATTGATATTTATGATAAGGCCCAATCAATTCTAAAGAATGTATTTGTATGATCAAACATTTCAGCATACAAATATTATAAGAATTAAAATATATCTGAATTACTAGAAATAATTAATCTACGATATTGTAATCTCCTGGTGAGATTAATTGGAAATTATGATTATCAAAATACAAAAAAAACTAAAAAGGTGCGTATTGTATGATCAGAGTTTGATATTTTAAAAAAGCATAAACAAAGTTTAGAAAATTAAATTTCTTGTAAACTTTGGTACAGGATACTCAGAATTCTGTACATTGTGTACAACTCAACTCTGATTTTATAAAAGGCTGAAAATAGGAACGAACTAATTTGGGACTTCAGTATTAATGGACACCTACATAATAATATTTTGAAAAACGATCTTCTTAAACTGTTTAAAATTAAATTTATAAAAACAGGCTCTATTAAATAAACGACTTTGCGAATAGGATTTTCGTAGTTTAAGGTTATCATAATAAAAATTATGTTTTAATCATCACTTTTAATGTGATTGGTAATTTAATCCAATCACTAATATGAATGAAAAAATAAAATTTCCTTGTGTATTTAGTTTTCGAAAATTCATTACTGAAGTGGTTTTCTAACACACTATTAAAGAGTTTTGGTAAATAGTAATTAAAGATAAGAACTAATTTAACTTTTTTACCAGTCAAACGCTTTTCGAGAGTGAAAGAAATAAAAATGCATGAAAAATGCTCTTCTAAAAACTACTGCTACATTAACTCTACGAGCGATATAAGTGTATTAATTTTTATCTTAAAAAACTATATTTGGCTAAAAATGTTTAGAGTTCTTATCTACTAATTGATATTTACCAACATTTCCTAATAGTGTGTTAAATATTTAAAAATAGAAATTTATAATCAAAAACGTTATTTCAGAGAGGTTTTATATACCGAGTGGTGCCATCGGCCCTGTTGAATTTGCGTATGTTGAATACAGTTACCAAATTTGAACAATTTTGAACAAGCCGTTTTTACTAATTTCAGAAAAACTGAATCCATTAGATTGGTTGTCCGTCAAAATTTTGGGTCGCGAAATTGTTTAGGGTCGCGACCGTTGTACGCGATTTGGCGCTGCTATAGCGGTTGCTAAGAACAACCGCAAACAAAAACAGAAACAATTTTCTCTTGTCCATATCTCTTGTCAAAGTCAGAATCTTCTAAAATTATAAAATCTTTCAAAATTTAAACTGCCCTCATTGAAAAAATATCGAAAAGTGTTTAAAGCGTCCATTTTCAAAGTAATTATTGCTATCTTGCGAGTTTAATTTAAACTTTATTTACTCAAACTCGTGATATTTGTGAAAACGAGGCATTAGATATTTAAAAAGCTGTGTGAACTGTGAACTGCAAAAACTAGCGTGGATCGTGGCATAACGTCGGTTTTAAAATGGTTTTAAATGTTTCATAGGTATTTCATGCATGTCCTTATATAAAACAAAGTTTCTTATATGCAACACACTGTATTTTATTTAAAAAATTAAAAGAAATAATAAATTTGAATAAATAATATTTAGCGACATAATGGGCTCTTTCACAAAAAATAAAATACCCAATTCAAGGACAAAATCTGAAATAGAAGACTATTTTCAGTATATTTATCCAAAAAAAAAATAGTTCCATGACATTGAATAATTTTTTTATAGGTCCTCAAAATTGCTTTTAAATTTATTTCAAAATCTATCCTTTAATTTGAAATAAATTTAAAAGCAATTGATGACGTATGAAAAATACGCCCAATCACATTGCAGAACCGTACTCGTGCGCCAGCCAACAACTGGCAACATTGCGATTTGATTTGACCAGCACGACCTCAACTCAAGGCCAATCAACATGATATGGGCAAGGCAAATATGGCGGCGAAGGCAGCGCATTATTAAATTGTTTACCTTTAATCTGAAAAGCCGGTAGTGGTTTCTCGTTCCGATTGCATACCAGAAATAATTAATTATCTCTAGTTTGTTGTGCTTCTGCAACACGTTTGTTTAGTTCTTAGTGTTCAGTGCATGGTGTGATCAGAAAATTGTGATAAAATAACAGTGTAATTAAAATCCAAACCAGACATTCCACATAGGGAACTTCAAACTTTTGTGCTTGTCGTACTCCTCTATTATTAATTATTTTAAGGTAAGAACTAGAAGTATTTATCAAGATATTACAACTAAATGAGTAAAAAGCCTTCACCGCCAGTCTGCATAGTACCTACTTTATAATGGTTACTTACAATAATCAAAAGATAGGTATTAACATTTTATTGTAGCATACCTTTTACATGCTCTGCTTCAAATTGTCACGAGAATTATAGAGGGGGTCCCAAGGTTTCTGCTTTTATATTCCCCAAAAACGACGAGCTTCGTAAAAAATGGTTGACAGCTATTAAAAGAGCTACACTACACTCCTACTAGTAGTTCTCGGGTAACAAGTGCATTAAATATGCCTCAAAAAGGCCAAAGGCCCCAAAGCCTCTGTTACCCTAGTGAGGATGTAGTTATGGCTACTGCTTACACTTACCTCACTATAAGTAAAATATTGGAAGAATAATCAAGCTTTTTACATCAAAAAGATCACAGAAAGATATTGACAACATTCATATTTGAAAATATAAATGGCCTGCCCGGATGTAAGTCTTTTTTTAAGTCACAATTGCCCCTCACATACGTCAGAATTTATTATTAAACCCATCTTGTTCAGAATATCCAATATTTTATTGAAGAACTATGCAAAAAAAAGGAATGACGTTATAAAATGGTATTTAGTTTTTTTTCTATATAAAATCTTGAAACACATTATATTTTTTAGTTATCCTCACCTATTATAGTTTAAATTTATTCCCATTTGTGTAATGCTGCTAAACATAGGAAAAATATTCCATATTTTTTAACCCAAGCCAGTTTAGTTTATAATTCCAAGAGCATTTACCAAGGCTTTTACTAAGACAAGTAACTATTATAATAAATAGTATATATTTATCAAAATAGTATATATTTATCAAACGTGCAGTAAATTCTAAACTATGGTAAGTATTTGCAATTGAATATTTAGTTTATATTGCTATTTTCTGTCATATATTTCTGGTTATTTCTTTTTCCGATGATTTTGAACACCCTATATATGCTACCTCAAGTTTGAATATTTACACACTAGTACCCTACCTACCTATTTTCTGAGAAAACAGACCTTTTTATAAACTTAACTAACTGATGTTTTCATAAAAGTAATAATACAAAAAATTCCATACTTATGTGTAGAGCTTTAGACTCCCTGTATATTAAAAAATTAGTGAAATATTACGTAATCTAACCCGACATTTGTGTGAAAAATATCTATTTGGAAATAAAACAGATTTTAAAATACGCGCCAAATAAAGCACTTCTATCTCCGCCATATTGGAAATGGTTGAATGGCTTTGTGTGGAGGTGGTGGTGGGTCAGCATGGTGGCGCGGCCGTGTTGCCGCTTTTCAACATGCCAGGTGTGACGTATTAAAAATAAAGTGCGGATTTTTATTCTGGGCTTTTTTGTTTTTATTTATTTTCTTAAGAACGACTTCAAATTTTTCGAAAGTGAGATAGCAGAAAATTCTAGAATTAATTGCTTTATTCAATTATGCTAATTCCAAAATATAGTGAAAGAGCCCATTCGGGGAAAAGCCGAACCGCTCCGAAATTATTAAAAAGTGTTGGAGAGCGACCGTTGTAAGAATAGCGCCAAATAGTATTTACATTGTCCTTATGGGCACTTTCCAATGTAAAGTTGTTGTTAACACATGTTCAGTTTTAATTTAAAAATAGATGCAGTTTTTCTTAAATTACTTAAAATCGGCTTGTTCAAAATTGTTGTTCAAATTTGGCATGTGTATTCAGCATAGTATGTAGACCTTTAAAATACGACCTATTTACGACAGCTGAAAAATTAATAAGGGAGTCAATATTTGGACAGTTCAAAATTTGTATAGGATTTACCTCTTTCCAACATTCATGCGCCACCCGGTATACCGGGTGGTAACTGTCTAAATAAACGTAAGATAAGAGAAAAACAATAAAAAATGAAAACCGGAAGTAACAAAGACAAGTTCAATTACTAAACGGATTTTCATTGAGCCCACTAAGAGCCCACTTTGCTTTCACTAAGCTCACCTCTTTAAAACTTCTTACCTCTATGATCCACAGCAATCACCATAAATTTCTTCCTGAACACTCCATATTGGTTTATCGGTTTCGCCCTATTGGCCAGTACCCCGTGGAAGTAAAACAGAATATCCTTATCTGTCTTACTCAGAATATCGGTAATATTAGCACTATTAACATTTGTCATGTCACTCTCGGGTAAGATCAACCAAGCGCCTATCTTGGTCAACGTGTCCGGATCGTAGTAGTCTTGAACGGTGACGTAGAAGTTGTAGGCGCCCTGGATACCATATGAGAGGGGATCGTCAAACGTTGGGTTCTTTGGTGAATTTACTAGAAGTTAATAAATTATTGATAACCGAGCATAACAGTGCCACCTTGTATTTGATCGAGATGTAATGGCAGTCAGTAAAAATGCAAATAACTTAAGGGTACATGGGAAAACACCGTCATTCTGGGACTACGCCACTGGATTGCGCTTAAAAAAGTGCCTTAAGAATATTTTTACAGCTAATTTGAAAATGTAAAAATACTGTCAGATAGCCCTAATAAAGTGGCTACGAGAATGTATAATTCGTTTATTGGTTTTCTAAAAAGTTACGAGAGGAAAAAATAAAATTGATTTTCAAAAAATGCGTTTTTCCCAAAAAGCTCAGCAATCCTTGAGATTTTAAAAAAAATTTTGATGGTATCTTGGTGAACATCCCCAGACGGGGGGGGGGGGGCAACTTTGCCCCAATTTAACTATCTTCGTATCTATTACGGTTTCTGAGATACCAATGCTCATACCTCGAATTTTTAGCACCCTGTATACAGCATTATTTTGCCACTAATAATTACAAGATAGTAACTGTAGGACAATGGATTTTTTATGAAATAGATGGGAAGACAGAGTAATATATAATTAATGTTACTAAAAATATTTATAAAAGATCGTTTCTAGTTCAAAAGAAACGAAAGTTACACATGAAAAATCCTTTAAAATAATGATTTCACACATATATTAACAATAGCATCAAATGTGTTGACCTAAGGGCTTATACGACAAAACGACAGACATTCCTAATCCCAAAACAATACAACTTAAAGTCTATGAAAACATTAGGTAGTTACTTACTTGGTATGAATGTCAGAAATCTTTGCAGCGGATAGCTTAACCAAAACGTTATGGGAAACCCTATAAAGACCAGTATGAAAGCCAAGAGAATCAAACCCGCCCTATAAAAATAATAACCACAATGAGTTGGGTACTTCATACAAATATAATATCATATAATATGATCAAATGGACTTATAATTAGAGTTGATGCTTCACAATAAGTATATAGTACAACTAGTATTATAAATGACACACACTCTAATTATATAGCTTTTCATCATATAGAATATTATTAATTATTATTCTACATACACTGCTACCAAACCCCATACTAGAATCATCTTCCACAAGGGCCACATTCTACACATACAAGCCCCTTCGACAGAACTGTACGAATCTCCAGAACGTCTTCGTTTCTACAAAATAGAATATTTGCCATTTATTTATATACATACGTAATTTACATCATAGGTACTACAATTTACAATACTTAAACCCCATACTCAATTGGTTGAGCTTGCAACTATTTTGCAACCTCGGTAAAGTATAGTAGTGTGAAGCCGCACACGAATCGATTCGAATGGAACTAGTTTGCAATCAGTCACAAATCTGTTGTTCGCGACTATTTACCGCGGTTGCAGTTGCGTTGCAATTTTAAAGTTGCCCGTATTCGAGTGATTTCCACGTGGTTATTTTATATATTTCAAAATGGGTGATCAAGAACTGAACATAAAAATTGTTGAAGAGGTTGAGAAATGCGAAGAACTTTATAATTATAAACTTTCTGGGGTACTTCAAGAAAGACGTGGTAGTGAAAGCATGTATGGATGGACCCAGTACTGTCTCTGGGTCCTGCGGTATTTAATTTGTGATAATTAATAACTCAATATTCGGAATTTGACATTGAATTTTTTTTTAAATTGAATTGCTACACCAACTGCCTGAAACTGATTCATAATGAGTTGCATCCGTGTGCGTACAGCAGTTTTATTTTAAAATGTGAAAGGAACATCGGAAAAGATCAGGAGAATAGCCAAGCAGTACAAAATTAAAACCGTTTGTAAGTCTAGGAACTGACTTTAAGTCTAGTCTAACTGAACTTTCAGTAAATATGGCAAATCGAAATTATGATGCAGTGATGATGACAGAAACCTCGCTGGACAGTGATATTAATGACACTGAACTAGATTTCCAAAACTATGAAATCTTCAGAAAAGACAAAAACCCAGATCTGATAGGTAATATCGTAATGGTGGAGTTCTGATAGAAGTTAATAAACGACTACGAGTAGAGACAATACAGGTGGAGAGTCGTCTAACAGAAGAAATCTGGGTAAAGGTTAACACTAATAATGTTAAAATAGTGTTGTGTTGTGTTTACGTTCCCCCAGCCTCAAGTTCTGAAGCATACCAAAGACATTGTGATGCTACCGAGGAAGTTATTGAGTCACACAAAGATTTCCGTATATGTATTGCTGGTAATTACAACTCACCAAAAACTAACTGGAGCAATGATCATATGGGGGTCAATGTAGAGGATGTGACATCAGCAGTTTAACCTTTAGCAGAAATAATGCCGTATCTCAATTTATTTCAATGTAGCGAGACTTGCAATTCAATGTTGTGTCATGTTGAATTTAGTTTTCAGCTATATGGAAAAACGGATATGATATGTAGGTACTGAAGAATATCTACTTAAATGTGAGAGACACCACCCCGCCATGGAAAACAATCCTGCCATTTCATAACAATGGCCCAGTTTCGCAATATGAAAACGAAATATACAATTATAACAAGACCGATTTTGTAAGCATGAATTACAATAATTATATAAAATCTAATAATTATTTATATTTATTTTATTAATAATAATTATATATAAATCTTTATTTTTTGTAAACTTTAATGCATAAAATATTTTCAATCTAATAATTTAATGATGTAAATAAGAGGAAATTTCTCACATGGGTGGTCAAATTCTATAGTTTTCATTATATCAAACAGCCTCTGAATGTTTTCTACAGTGCAAAACTCATCAAAATTTAATATAAATAATTTTTCCAGCCTGTAAATAAAATGAACAAATTTTTCCACTTTCATGATCAAAGGCTTTTAAATGGGTAAATAATTTCGAGTTATTCAGAGATTCGGATTCTTTTGCAAATTTTAGACAAATATCACATTGATGTATTTGAAGACCCTTTTTAATGATGTAGTCAAACATAATTAAAGGCATTTTGAGTTGAAAACATTTCTCAGAGGCTGTTTGATATAATGAAAACTATAAAATTTGACCACCCATGTGAGAAATTTCCTCTTATTTACATCATTAAATGATTTATTAGATTGAAAATATTTGATGTATTAAAGTTTACAAATAAAGATTTATATAGTCGAAAAAAGTCCGATAGAACCAATAGAAAGGTAACTATTTTGTCACATTTTTAATTAAATTTTGTTAAATAAATTAATTTTTTATACTATAAATATCTTTTTTTTCCTTATAAATAAACACATTTGCATCCCATTTTAAATAAGATATACAAATTACCAAAACGTAGAAATAACAGTTCAAAAGTTCAACAAAAATCCTACACGCGTTTTTAAAAAGAAACATAAAACCACGCACTGTCATTCCAGCAAGCGAATATGACACAGCATAGGTTTCCGGACTAAACGACTGGTGTATTTACACCACCCAATAGGCGTGTTGGGTTTGCTGAGCGGTTTCCGATGCAGTCGCTTTCTTTCGCATCTGTTATAGGTAATTTGTGCCAAGGCCTTTGATACCGTGGATCATACCATCCTGAAAGGAAAACTATCTAAGTATGGAATGGGAGGATGTCTGATGAATTGGATGAGCTTATATCTGTCAAACAGATACCAGGTTGTGAAGATCAACAACACTTTCTTCTCAGAACCATATAGAGCTACATTTGGAGTACCCCAGGGTGCTCATCTTGCACCATTACTGTTCAACCTATTTATAAATGATATAGTATCCTGCTTTCATCATAGTAAAGTATTGCTATATGCAGATGATATTAAGATATTTTCACCCTTGAAATATGTATTATCTGTGCAATGGCTGCAGGAGGACCTCTACAGGTTTGAGGCCTGGTGTCTTAAGGACAGAATGCGACTGAATGTGCAGAAATGTAAATATATCTACTGTTCCAAGAGTGCTGATCCTATTGCTAATGCATATACTATTGGAGAAATTGCCATTGATGTTGTCCACTTTTTTCGCGATTTTGGAGTGATATTTGATAAAAAATTAACCTTTGTTGGACATATCGAGCAATGCTGTAATAAGGCGCTTAAAATGCTGGGGTTTATGAAACATCACACTAAGGACTTTTTTAACATCAATGCTCTGAATAAGTGTCTCTATATAAGCCTCGTTCGAAGTCACTTGGAAAATGTGGTTTGTGTATGGAGCCGGTCAGTGACACAACGGTCAGTGGTACTTCTGACTGACACGTTGTGTAAGCAAAATCAATGGAAGACAATGAAAGTTCGAAATTCTTTTAGCTTTAGTATTGAATCGTTGTCTACCACATTTAAAGTAAGTTTTATTTGAGTTGGAAACTGATTGTAGAGTAAACTAGTTTGCAACTTTTGTCTCAAAATAGTCGCACCGTTCGACCTAAGAATAAGGACTATAATATTCATCCTACCTATGAAGTTTCGATATTCAGTTTGAACTAAAATAAATAATATATCCTCTATGCCAGATTATGTTATGAAAAACGGCGTCCACTTGGCTGGAAAATGTTGATCGATGATATTTCCCATATAAATTTATTTATAAAATGACAGCGATCTTAATTGCATAGCCATCGCACACGCCGTTTTTTTTCGATAATGGGAAAAAACCGCATCAGAGATGGCTTGGAAATTAAAATCGTTGTAATATTTGAGTGTCATCGATCGTCATTTCCAAGACACCGTGTATTTTCCGATCATACGGTATTTTTAAGAGCAACAAAAGAAAAAATTACCTTAAAAGTACAGCAACACATCTATAAAAAATTAAAACGAACTAAACTTTATCACAAAAACACGCACTCAATCTCCGTAAAACCTTCAAATTAGGTTTCAGGGACTCGGATTATACTAAAACTATAACGTAATGTTTGAATAACAGGGAAAATATTCAATATATCTGATATTCTGGTATACCAATCGAGATAAACAAATTTATCTACAAAAGATTTCCGACTAAAAGCCGAATTTGATAATTATTCAGAGGTGAATCGTAATGTAAATACTAGCGAAAACGATTGAAAAAAAAACATATGAGTATATTTATTTAAACATTTACATGTTAGTATCCGTTATGGTTGGTGTTGTAAACGATATGGTCACAGATGTGGCGGTGTAAGAATAATTTCCTTTTTTCAGAAATATTTCTGAGGCTGGTATGAATAAGTATTATCAAAAAACATGTACCATCTCTCGTGGAGAGAATTCTCACGTAAAAATATGATTTATCTTTTATCTCGACACAGGCGCAATCCTTCTTTTTTACGTAGCTACAGGGGGTTAAAGTCTTTTCATTTTTCAAAGTCATTATAGTTTTCTTCCAAGTGTTTTTAGCGATTTTAATGACATTTTGAAAGTGATAATTACTATAAGCGCGAGACATATTTTAGTACTAAAAAACTCTAGACAGATTCACCAGGGACGTACATATGGGTTATCACTGGAATATTTTTCTAAAAAAAACATGTGCGCCACTGAAGTTTAAATATCCTGTACCTTTAAAACTATGCATTTTCGCATCCATGTTTATAGGATCTTTTTCTACATTTTTTATGAGAAATCAATAAGTACTTATTTAATACTTCGGTCAGTTAATGACATTAAAAAAAATTAAAGATTTCTATTAGCTTTTGTTTAAGACAAATTAATAAAATTGCGTTTATCCCATCAAGGAGATTGAAACAGTCAAGTTTATTACTTACTTATAAATGTTCACAAAATAAGGATGAATTCTGCGACAGACAGGCTGATAGTGACAGACACGATAGGCTATTGTTTGTTTCTTATCAATGATAAACATTCCTGCAATTTTTTTTGTAATCTAGAATCAAAATTAGAAAGCTAACCGGAAATAAGTAAATCGAAGAATTTTTACGAGTGATTCATTTTTAAGCCTAACTTGGATTTAATAATTAACCCAAGTAGCAAATTTTATTTTATAAAGGCTGTATAAACAGCTATGTGATCATTTTTATAGGATACCTCAATTCGTATAAAATGCTACAAGACCGTAATATGATAGCTTTACAACCAAAAAAGGCCCATTTTTATACAACCGTTTAGTAGTGTAGAAGTTCTATAAAAAGGGTATACAACTCTTATGCAACTATTTTACACAGCGTTATATAACTATTATAAAACTAACAATAAAAACATTTGATCATTTAGCGAGGTAAAAGAGTATTTTATTTTTTACCGAAGAATATTAGGAGCAAATTATATTTTAAGCGTGTCGTAAAATGAATCTAGAGGATGTGGATTGTTAAAAAGGAGACTTTACTCGACGGTGAAAATGGCGGGTAGAGCCAGAAGGTACAACAAATATGTAATATAAAAAATCATTAATAGGGTTTGAAAAGTAGGGACAATTTTTGTTGCGCCGAAAATTTTACTGGTAGATTATAGGTATGTATCTGGCAAAAAATTAAAGCGCCTTAATTTCGATTAAGGTTTACGTATAAATTTAAACAATAAAATAAAATAAAATTTTCAAAAATTCTAGTTTTTAATTTAATTAAACAGTTTATTACTGTTATGTGGGAATCTTATCTTAATAAGGGAAATAGATCTCTGGGAATAGTTCTCAAAAATAACATTTTACAATTTATTTTGATGAATTCACAACCAAACCAAACCAAACCAAACCAAACATTTTACAATTTATTTTGATGTTTTTAATTTTGCTTCATATAATGGAGGCCATAGGCCATACAAAAATTCTGCCTTAAACATGGCGAATTATATTGCAACCATTTTATTATAAATGAATCTTTTAAATAAGTCTTTGTTGTAAAATAAAACGGTATAGGATAAATATCTATCATTACGCAGAATTTCCAGGCACTATAGAACTATTTTTGACATATTGAGATTTGTGACAAATAGATGTCAAATCTCATTTGGTTAGTATTTAAACTAACAAACATGATCAGATTTTCATGGATTCATGCACGCAATGCATTTCATGGATGCCCGACGAGTGAGCGGCAACCTAAGGACTTGGAAGAACAACAATAAAACAATACAAACATTTTGAATAAAACTTTTACATCAACGTGGCAACAATGCTTTGAAGAAGCCAGACAACCCGAGAGATTTTGGCTTTTGGGAACCCAGGGAATTCTCGGGATTATTTGCCGTAATTTCGAGGAGTTTTTTCTTACATGCTCTTTTATAACTACCACTGCGTTTGTTAACTTTTTTCCAACTTTGTCCAGAATTCATAATAGGTGTGATTGATTATACTCGTACGTAGATATTACTTTTGCAACAATAACAATAACAAAATGAATAACTAGGTATACCATTTAATTTACAATGAGGTTATATTATACATTACCAGTTTTATAATGCAGATATTACAGCGAATTTATTTTGTTAATCACAATTTTATCATATAAGGCTATATAACTAGTGTTGTATACAGTACCGTAGTTTAACGCAATAAAACATTCTATCATACTACGTAATACAACTTTAATAAGACAAGTTTAAGTAACTATTATATGATCTTGTGACTGCTAGTTATATGAATATTATAGAACTCTTACATGGTGGGCATAAGAGTCTAATAAAATAATATGTTTGTTATCATATAGCATTGTCTTATTAAGTATTATATCATACTAAAAGAAATCGTTTAATGCGTTATAGGATACATTGTAAAAACCACTAGAAAATAGTTTAATATGACAACTTTTATTAAAAAACAGAATGGTCGAAACCAAACGCTTAATAAAATCAAGCAGTCCTTAAGACAACGCTATTCGACTGTTATAAAATAATTCAATCCTTTTAGAATTTCTTTTTGCTACTTGGGCAGTAATGAAATATTATGAGTTCCTTTATCTTTCCAAAAAAATCCGGTATGGGTATATCGCCACTGCTGCAAGAAAATCTACAAAATAAAATAATTATTTTTTGTAAACACTTCTGCGTTAAACCTAAACGGACGCTGCTTGTCAGAAGTTATGTTTACGGTAATACAAATTTGCCTAACAAAGCAAAAAAAATGCTTAACGTTTCGGAAAGTTATCTCTTTCCGTCGTCGGAAGCAAAAAAAAAACAAAGAATAAAGAAAAAAACTATTTAAAATATTTAAATTCAACTACTCGAGAACACTTTACTTTTTTTTAAACAGATACGTCTACAAGAAACCGTTGACGTTCTGTTGAGTTCCTTTATGTTTATTATACCGATTAATTTCAGTAATTTTTGCAAATAATGCCATTAAAACGAATTAATATAAAAATACATTTTTGAACTAAACAGATTTATATATCTGTCTACATACATATTTTATACGGCTATAATAATTACTCTTACCTTACTTAATTAATTTTTTAAAAGTATGCATAGTTATAATGTTCTATATTAATTGGACATACTGAACGTAAACTAGGTTTAATTGTTGCAATCGATAATATATTTTGCTGCTTATTTTCAGCACAACAAAATCCGTTATGATGAAACGAAAAAAAAAATACCGCTACTCATATTATGGGCACCTATGTATTTTTAATTTCATAATGATGTTTAAAAATACATAGGTACATACTATGAGTAGTGGTTGTGACGATTTTTTATTAGGCAATTTAAATTTACACCTAAGTTCGAATATTGGTTAAACCTAGGAATACTCAGGTAATACCCCGAAATATGCAAATGAAGAAGTGAGTTTAGGTTAGATTAGAATTAGGTTTTAGTTGGTTTTGCATTAATAAAAAATATAGACCTAATCTAAACTTAAGCTAAACTGACCCCCTTTTTGCATATTTTGGGCTCCTACGTGGGTATAGGAGCCCGTCATAGTGTCTTGACCGTGATCGTGACCAATCACGAATCCGCACACGTTCATATCCATCATTAATATTTTCCTCCTAAATTCTTCACTTTTACACAAAACCATCACGATAAAAATCAAATATCAAAATTATTTAACGTTGCGAACGTTAAACTTGTTCACTATACGTATCTGGAATATATTTGTGAATAGCGATCAATGATACGTTTACGTTAGACTGCCGGAGTGCTGACGTCACGAATGTAAAATTGCTTTCCAACGAACAAGGTTTAGTTCTTTTATATTTCTATTGAGGTCTCCCAAATGACGCCACAAGTTAATATAAAATGTAAAAAAACAGGTGATTGTCGACAACCGCCGCCTTGTGTCTGGTATTTTCAATACGCCTATGATGGTTGCGCATGTTGCAAAGTCTGTGAATTTTTTTTTCTAAAAACTTTTACACCCTGTATTTCAAATCGAAGTATTTTAGAACACATGTTTATATAAAGTTTTTGCTTTAAGAGTCCATTTCACTCATCCGAAAAAGTAGCAAAATAAGCGTTCGGCATTTAACGTTTTATGTAAAACTGGCTAGTTATTTTTACACAAATGAAGGACATTAAAGATAAAGTATTATACTATATCCATATTGTAGCACATTTTTAGACAACTTCTTTATTTTTAAGATTTTGATGGTCGAACCTCAACAAAATATTCCTTGTGTTTGGACTAAATTGTCTCGAAAATAAAGACATAATTTAAAATTTCGTTACAATACGGAAATAGATTGAAGCTTTGTGATTACAGTGATATATAATTTATATGGTTTTGTAACAAATTGCTCATTATTTTATATCAAATGGTGAAGCTCTGCAAACCTTAATCAAAACACGTGTGTTTGGAATTTTAGGTGTGGCTTAACACGACAGGATCGGGCTAAGCTTAGGCAGATTTCTGAAATATAAGATATATTTCCTTCAGCCACACACCCGCTTTTCCCGACCCCTGAGAGCGACCCGAAAGTTACAGCGTAATAGACTCTTAAAAATACCCCAGAAATCACCCAGTAAAATATCGCGGAAACAAAAACACGCTGGAATAGGAAATATTGCTATTTTTAGAACGATTTGTTTTTAGGGAAATAATAATTATTGTTATTATTCCATTTGTATTATCAAATTAATAAAATAGCAAAATTTCAAATATTTTATAACATTTTAAGTACCAGATTATTTTAGATACATCGAGAGGAACTATTTACACTTTGTCTAACACGCACAATAATTGTAAATATAATTTTATGATCGGTTTATTTGGCTTATATTACGTTAATTAAACATGTAATTGACGTTGTTAAATTTTATTGCCCATTCTGTCAATACAAAAATCTATGTCTCAGTAGTTACAACTATTTAAAGGGATTAAATTTATTGTAATAACTTAATGACATCTACTAACTAGTAGGATAACATTTTTATTATTGTAAGATAATGAAAATTTCTACAATGTTCGTGTTTCTACATAGTTGTACAGGGTGAGCCAACGATAAAGTTCATTATTTCATTTGTTTTGAGAATTATTATTAAAAAATGCTATAAATAGAAAAGTGATAGGGAAGGTTAAGATGCACGTTTTAAAATTATTACAGAGAATACAGTGCTTCCAAAAAGTGTGGCGGACACAAGATATATTTTTTTAAATGCAATGCCCTATTTTTTATTTCATGATTAATTGTTAATGATTAATAATAAATATTTTTGTTTTGTCATGGCAACTATGTTTAGTATAAAATGAATTGAAAGAGTAAAAATTGAAAAATTCAGAATAAGTTGCAAACTATTAAAAATGATGATATTACCTTATAAAAGTTGAAGAATTTTGTAAAATCTATCAGAAAAAAATAATAACATACCGGGTGCATCTCAAAAGTGGCTCACCTCTATAAATGTTTTATTTTTTCAGATAAAAAAGGATATTTGGTATGTTAGTATATGACATAAATTAAGATTGATTGACGTATTCAATTGTCATTGGTCACTTCCTGTTTCACAGGAAATTTCTACAACTTTTGATTTTTAAATGGCACCCTCGGTATTTTTTTACTTTATTCGATAGAAAATGACACTCTGAATAGAATGACGTATCACATGTCAACTTTTGACATTTTTGCATATGGTTTATTTGAAATTGTAAAATGCGGTTCATATCGATATTTTGACTCGAAATACCAAGTGTGTAGTACTTATCAAATTATTCGAAATATGCTAATGAGCCACCAAATTTTTTCCAAATATGCTAAGAGTATATGCCTCGTTCCATTTGAAAAAAAATCAGATATAATTAAAAATACGATTTGGGCATATTTTAACCGGTTAGAACAGGACACTAAAAACATTAGACGACCAAATCTATTTTTCCCACACTCCTTGATTAAAAATTAGTGTTTTGAACCTAACCATGGCACTCTAGATTGAAATTTAAAATATGATTTTTTAAGCGAGAATGTCAAAAGTTGACATATGATACGTCATTCATTTCTATCCCATAAAGTAAAAAAATACCGAGGGTGCCATTTAAAAATCAAAAGTTGCAGTCACTTTTGGTGAAACAGGAAGTGATCGAAAACAATTGAGCGTCCGGATTGCACAACGACCTTAGCGCGTGGCCGCGGGCAGCCCAGTAGGCAAGCGAGACAGCGACGCGCCGATTTAACAAAATAAATAATTTTAAACCTGCCGTCATTTCGTTAATAATTATCGTATCGTGTTGATTTTTGCATAGAAATACTCATGAGTCTTTAGCGCTTCCGACAAGCGTAAATAACTGGATTATATTTTATATTTTCGATTTGTTTACATTGCCCGAGCATATTATTACTTTGAGATAAAAATCTCTGTTATAAATTTTAAAACTGACAGATATGAATACTGTCATTTAATTAGTTATACATTTAGTTACAACATATTCAAAATTTAGGTCTATCGGTTTATGCTAGCAGTAATAACGAGTATAAATAAAAAAAATGGTCAGTACAACGCTCGCCGTTTTTAGCGCACGTTCAGCATGGGACGCGTCGTCTAATTTTTTACGAAAAACATCGAGAAAATATCGTTTCCCCTCTCACGGATACCCCGTAGCTACAGAACGGACAGACGTACTGTATGTACGTCAATCGAAAGACAGTATTTGCGACAGTCTTTTATTTACACGGAGTTTAGAAAATTTTTGCCACAGCTTGTTTACTACCAGTAGTATTTGTGCGTTTTTTAAATTATTTATTATTAGAGGGAAATGCGACCGAAAAGAAAGGTCAAAAGTTAGTAGAAATTGAAGTGCAATATTTCCAAAAAATCTCGTGACGAGTTAAAATTACAGTCTATTGTGGCTATGATTGACGTACATAGCCATCTCTTTGTTAACGCAGCTCCGGTAGCTCTCGCAAAAAAATCCGCATAATTCAAGTTTTTTTTAAGCTAAAACAATGGAATATTTTGAAAAAAGAACTACATTATAACCAGGAGATATCGGCAATGATAATGTTCTAGTTATTTGATCAAAGTTCAGAATTTATTTTCTGTAAAAATAGCGCTAAAACTAAAACCAAAGCTGAACGTGCGCTAAAAACGGCGAGCGTTGTACTGACCATTTTTTTTTATTTATACTCGTTATTACTGCTAGCATAAACCGATAGACCTAAATTTTGAATATGTTGTAACTAAATGTATAACTTATTAAATGATAGTATTCATATCTGTCCGTTTTAAATTTTATAACAGAGATTTTTATCTCAAAGTAATAATATGCTCGGGTAATGTAAACAAATCGTAAATATAAAAAATAATCCAGTTATTTAGGCTTGTCGGAAGCGCTAAAGACTCATGAGTATTTCTATGCAAAAATCAACACGCTGCGATAATTATTAACGAAATGACGGCAGGTTTAAAATTATTTATTTTGTTAAATCGGCGCGTCGGCGTCGCTGTCTCGATCGCTTGCCTACTGGGCTGCCTGCGGCTACGCGCTAAATTCGTTGTGCAATCCGGACGCTCAATTGAATACGTCAGTCAATCCTAATTTATGTCATATACTAATATACCAAATCTCGTTTTTTATCTGAAAAAATAAAAAAGTTATAGGGGGTGAGTCACTTTTGAGACACACCCGGTATAGAGTGTGCTATTTAAAAAAATTGAGATTTTTTAATTTTAAGTAACTGAAACTCTAAATATATTTTGCTTTTTTAAATATATTTTGCTTTATACATGCTCATCCCGAGATATACACGGTGAATGAAGGTACTTGCAAAGCCGGCCTCTGGTACACTGAGAAGTCTGGTGGAAATAGCAGTCTACAGTTTTCTCGCCTGATATCTGTTTTGGGTTGTAACTTTTGTAACAGCAAACGAAGATCTTGATTCCCGTAAATCTAAACAGGACTTCAATCATGTTCCGGATTGTACGCCGAATCAAACTATCCAGTCCACACGTCAGCTTCGGAATGTCTATCCGTGTAACGTTGTTGTTTAGCAGTGCTTCTCTCAGTTTAATCAGGGTCTTCCATAGATTGAGATAACTCGGCTTAATCGGTGACCATTCTTTGGTGACCAGGTAGAAGATATGTCTTGTTTGACCATGCACATTTTCGGTTAGTCTCAAGACGCTTCCAACTTCTGGATCCTGTCGGCTATGGAGGCTAAAGGACTGTTGGCGTAGTTCTCCGACACGCTCAAATTTTTCATTGGACGAATTCAATCACATATATGTACTTGAATAAAAAATCTCAAAGAAATTACAAAAGAATACGGTAGAAAAAATAATTTAAATAAATCTATATTAACCTTATACTAACAGACTGTATAGCAGAATAAAAAAAATAGTGCCGAAAGAGTTCAGTTTTTAAATTCTTTGCAACTGAATTATTCGAGCAAAAATTCACGACAAACAAGAAATCTGATTTTAATTTCAGAATACCTATCTAAATGACCATTAAAGCGCTTTATTGAATATTAAAACAATAAATCAGATATTTCAATTTTCTCTATGTGCGCAAGAATACTTAACTTGATCTGTAATATATGTAAATTTTCTTAAAAAAGATACCTAGGTACTTTGTTGATGTGTGTTTAAATACTTACCAAATAAAAATGGCAATAGTAATATAAATTAAAATCTGATTTATTTTCCACAATAACATACAATTGATATAAAAAACTATCCTTAAATAACAAGCGTTAAAACTTACTTCTTCCTTTTGTTTCTCTCTTGGAATTTATTCATTTCCTCTAAATATATTTTTTGTCTTATAAAATCCCTTACCGTACTAACTTGACTTTGCCATTCGTACCAAAACCATTGGTCAAATTGTGCAACATTTTCGAATTGCAATCCTGTTTGCCACAGATTATTACTAACATGTTCAAAATATTTACCATACTCATTATGATAATGTGCGGTGTCTGTATTTGTATCAAGATTTGACATAGTTGATACACTTGACTCTGTAGTTGATATTTTAGGTGCTAGATCATTACTTTTACATTCTGTTGGGTTCTGTTCTACAGGAATCCACTTCATGAAACTGTAATCATCAATATCTTGGGAGGGTTGTTGAGTTTGTAAATCAGATCCATAATTTATGTCAATCTGTTTCTCCATTTCAAAATCATAATCTTCATCATATTCCTCATCATAATCCTCATCATCTTCAAAATCGTTTTGTATTTCTTCAAGTTTCCATTTCTCATCTGTCGGAATAAGGTCTTGCCAAAATGGTGAAGATTTATCGACTTGAGATTTATAAGCTACTAAAAATATATCTTCTAATTCTAATTTTTGTTGCTCGTCTGGTTTTTCTTTAAAAATTCTGTCAGTCTGTTCATCCTCTTTAGCTTTTAGCATAGTCAAATACTGTGCTAGATATTCTGCATCGTCTTTGTCTGTGTCTAAGTTGCCAAGAGACTTTGCTATGCCAAATAAGGCTTTATTTTTACAAAACACTTCTTGCTCTTTTCTCAAACTTTCCTGGGTAGGGCTGCTGGCAGAATCTGTTGATCTTTTTCGTTTTCTTTCTTCATTATGACTAGTATTTATGCCTGGAAATGTTTGATTTGCTAACTGTTGTAGTACAGATAATGTATCAAATTTATCTAGAGACTTTTTCGTTCTGTCACTGTCAGAGTGAACATAATCATTGGAAATTGGAGATGTGAAAAGCTGATTTGAGATGTTGTTCAAAATATCTCTACTAGGTCCTTCTTTTTCACTTGTGTTCTTTTCAAATGTTCCTGCCGCTAATTGTTGCAAAATTTCTGACACATCTTTGTTGGCAAGTTTTTCCTGAATAAGTTTAACTTCATCGTTATCTTGAATTATATCTAATGCAGGTTTTGATATCACACTTTCATTACATTTTTTAATACTAGGTTCTTCTTTTGTGAGATCATTCATTTCAAATGAGCCAGAAGCTAATTGATGTAAAATATCTGAAACGTCTGTGTCCACCAGTTTCTCCTTAATCTTTTTAACTTCATCAATGTCTTGAGTTATTTCTAATGACAAAGCGGTCGTCTTTCGATCATGATTCTTTTTCTTAGGTCTTAAAGTTTTCTTTTTCATTTCTATAACCTCACTTTTACATTTATCAGTAAATTCTTTAATATTATTAGGTATTATACCACCCAGCACTTCATAATTACTACTATCAATATTCAAGCTGTCTTCTAAAATAGGTATAGATATATTTTGCCCACCAATTATTCCTAAAATATTCTGCAAAATCTTAGTCTCCTCTCCCGAAAAAGCCATATTAACACAATTTCCCTGCGAACCAAACCGTCCCGCTCTGCCCATTCTATGCAAATAAGTCATTGCGTCAATAGGAATATCATAATTTAGAACTAAATCTACATTTGCTGCATCTATACCTCTTGCTGTCAAATCTGTAGATACCAGTATTCTGCACTTGAAGTCTTTGAGACTCGACAATGAATTTAATCTTTCAGTTTGCCTTTGAGCTGAAGAGATAAATGTGGAATTCCATCCGTTTCTGTTCAAAAAATTACTGATGCTTTCAGCACGGGTTTGATAATTTGAAAATATTAAGCATTGCGTAAAAGAATTTTTTCTTAGAATACCTAATAATTCCTCATTCTTTGCTTTGGTTTGTTGTACAATGTTTGGTTGAAATTTTAGGATTCTAACAAAATGTTTTAAACCTAACAGTAAAGGTGTTTCAAGTTCTACATTTACGTGAGTGGGACTAAGCATATATCCAGTTAAGAAGTGTTTTAATTCATTTGAGTAAGTAGCACTACACATTAAAATTTGTTTCTTGTCTGGTAAGGCATTGTAGATCTCGTTAACGTCATTTTCAAAACTGCTTTCTAGCAATTTGTCAGCTTCATCTAATACAAACAATTTTACTGAATTAATATTCAAAAATTTATCTTGAATTAACTGTTTTATGCGTCCTGGTGTTCCCACAGCGATATGACACAATTTGCAATTTATCTTGTCCAATTCAACAGGAAGTCCTCCAATAAAACTTTTAACTTCCAGCCCTAAAATATGCCTGATAAAATATATTCCTTTGATGGAATAAAGTTAAAATACCTTGAAAATGTTTTCCTATATTTTTAATTACGTCCTGTATTTGAACAGCTATTTCCCTAGTTGGTGATAGGATTAAAACCTGAGGTTCATTTATGTGAAGTTTTACAGTCTCTAAAGCAATAATACTAAATACCAATGTCTTTCCAGTACCAGATTTAGCCTGCACTATTAAATCTAGAATATCTTTGTAACAATTATTATTATAACAAATTTGCTTCTAAACATTACCAAAGCCACATCGGCCAATAGGAAGTGCTTTAACCTGTATGGGAGACGGTTTTTGAAATCCATTGTCTATTAAACCTTTTAAAATTACTTCGGACAAAAATAATGATTCAAAAGAAACATTTTCTTCTAAAATGACATCCCTCGATCTAGGTTTCTGTTCTAAAGAGTGAGCTAATCGCGTTTCACTCATACTAATGCACAATGCTAAAATTGCTAATTATTGTTCAATTATTTGTGAGGAAAATTTAATTATTTTTGATTCTATGTAAATTCTATGATTTGAAAATAGTTGAAAAAAAAAAAATAATCACAAAAAAATTAGGTTAAAATAATAACTTGAAGTTAGCTGCGGCCAAACTTTTTAGAATAATAGTTCTATCGACCAATTTTTATATATGATATTGATATATGATAATATGTTTATATTTGGTAAGTTTTCTTAAAAATGTGGCTAATGCAATAAAATTTGTAAAAATATTTTTCCATTATACTTTTGAAGGTAAAGGTGTGGATCCGGTGGCTGACCTTGAAGGCCATATTTGCTGCATTTGATCATCGATACTACGCAGGCGCACATCGTCGATGTTGCCAAATTGCAGTTTATTTTCGAATTATTTGCAGTTGAATTTTTTTTTTCAGTGTTAATAATAATACAAATTCTATAATTAATTTTATAATTTCAGATTTATCTTGATATCCAAAATTAAGGTAAGAAGGATAATGAAGATTGTGAAATGAAAGTATTATGAATATATAAAATTGTACGTAATAATAACAGAGATATGGAAGTGGTTGAATAATAATAACATTTATTTATATATTTACATTAGAATTAAAAATTATCATTTACGGATTTTTTCTAATGGTTTTAAACTTATTAGAATTATTTTATTTCTTTCAAGTTATTTAATTTCTAGTTATTTACAGGCAACAATAGTTTTCATTATATTATGTATATTGATGTTTTGAAATATTACCATGACGAGTCTTATAGAACAATACACGTCAATGGGAGATAGAGGTAACATATTTTACCTATAATGTTACTAATATAATATACTTTGATTGTAATGTTTGTATCATATAATTTCTTAAAAATATCAAGTTAGTGGATTAATAGCAATTTTAGACATATATTTTATCGAAGAGTGTTGATAAGACTAAAATAAGCTTTATGTTTTATCTTTTTCTCTTTAGAAGGGAGATGGTTTGTATCGTAGAATACATTACAGTATTTAATATCGTGTACTTTGATATTCTTTTCTTAATTTACAGCAATTTCTTGTTTCCTATAATGCCAAATCTTGACAATATGGTGAAGGTTGAGTTTTGATCTTATTAGTTTTATACCTGTGTTTATACAAGACCAAATTAAGACTTTAGTTTGTGATTTATATTAAGATCTTTCTTATAATATTTATTATGTCTTAATCTTATGCTTTGTCTGGAAAATAAATGTTAAAATATCTTAATTTTGCATATCCTATTCCATCCTTCCATTAGGAAAAATATGTTTTATAAATCATATTACAGCTAAGAAAATCACATAAATTAGGTCTAAGAATAGAGAAATCTTAAAGTAGCAGAAAAATTAATGCAATATGTGTATAAGCAGAATTACACAAGGTAAAACTGTTAATGTTGCTGACGCTGATTCTACAATTTTAATTACGGAGGCTAAAAGGCCTTTTAAGGCCTCCGTAGTTTTGATGGAATGTTAAAAAAACCTATTATGAACATGACATGGAGCTACAGCATTTAAAAATTAAAAAAAAAAGGAAAACTTGGACATATAATTTCCAGAATTTTTAATAAAGCCCTTTTTAAACGTAGCATAATAATCTAGAGCAATTAGATTAATTATAGGAATCTAGAGTTTTATTTCTATTTAATTTTATTGACTATGAAAATACATAATAAGCGTTCACGTGTTGTGCGAAATATTAAAATAATAATATAAATCCTTGATATAAATAATATACCGGCGTACTATGATTGAAAAAAAAATAGCGTTAGCCGATGACTATGAAATGAAGATCGCTGTCATTTTATATGGGAAATGTCCTCAATCGTCATTTCCCAGCCAACTGGACGCCTTTTTTTTCGATCATACGGTATATATTGACAAAAACACTAAAAAGCACATATTTGTTTTCTACTGAAAATAATTCCAAAATAACTTACAATCTGGCAACATCGAAGATGTGCGCATGCGTAGTGTCTGTGACTATATGCAGCAGAAACTCGTTTCAAGGTCAGCCACTGGATCCACACCGAAGCCCCGTTCTCAGAACAGCGACTGTCGCCAGCGACACGTCAAGAGGACCAATGAGATTTGTACAAAATTCAAACAGCTGTCAATTTTAAATTTAGTACAGCTCCCATTGGTTGTTTGAAATGTCAAACTGTGTCGCCAGCGACACGACGTTGTTCTGAGAACGGGGCTTCAGAACTGCGACTGTCGCCAGCGACACGACAAAAGAACCAATCAGATTTGTACAAAATTCAAACAGCTGTCAATTTTAAATTTAGTACAGCTCCCATTGGTTGTTTGAAATGTCAAACTGTGTCGCCCGCGACACGACGTTGTTCTGAGAACGGGGCTTGAGAACGGGGCTTCAAAGCCCCGTTCTCAGAACAGCGACTGTCGCCAGCGACACGTCAAGAGGACCAATGAGATTTGTACAAAATTCAAACAGCTGTCAATTTTAAATTTAGTACAGCTCCCATTGGTCGTTTGAAGTGTCAATCAGTGTCGCTGTCGACACGACGCAGTTCTGAGAACGGGGCTTTACCCTTTTGATGATTCTGAAACTATAATTAAATTGGTATAGGTGTGGATCCGGTGGCTGACCTTGAAGCCCATATTTGCTGCATTTGATCATCGATACTACGCAAGCGCACATCGTCGATGTTGCCAAATTGCAGTTTAATAGTTTTGATTATATGTATTGACGTTTTGAAATACTACCATGACTACCATGACGAGTCTTATAGAACAATACACGCCAATGGGAGATAAAGGTAACATATTTTACCTATAATGTTACTAATATAATATACTTTGATTGTAACGTTTGTATCATAATTTCTTTAAAATATCAAGTTAGTGGATTAATAGCAATTTTAGACATATATTTTATCGAAGAGTGTGTTGATAAGACTAAAATAAGCTTTATGTTTTATCTTTTTCTTTTTTCTCTTTAGAAGGGAGATGGTTTGTGTCGTAGAATACATTACAGTATTTAATATCGTGTACTTTGATATTCTTTTCTTAATTTACTGTAATTTCTTGTTTCCTATAATGCCAAATCTTGACAATATGGTGCAGGTTGAATTTTGATCTTATTATACCTGTGTTTATACAAGACCAAATTAAAACTTAGTTTGTGATTTATATTAAGATCTTTCTTATAATATTTGTTATGTCTTAATCTTAATACTATACCCAGATAGCACAAAAGGAACATTTACATTCTAAGAATATTCCTCCTAAGTTCTTATAAGTATATTCTTTTTTTAATAAGTATGGCATATGAATAGTACATTCTACTACGAATGTGATTTAAAGGTATGTTATCAGCATGACCTTAGAATGTCTTCTTAAATTATGGTTTACAATAAATTTTAAGTATCTGCTATTCACGTTCTAAACATATCAATATCTGAATAAAAATACAGGAGAATAAAAATGATTTCGAAATGAAAACATGAATACAATACATTATATTTGTATATTTTCTTACTATCAGTTACTATTAAGTTTTTGTGTATTAAATAATTAGGGATTTTATATATTAGTGTATATAGATGCCCTGTAAACCAATATTCAAGCAAAAATACAGTGTTTCTTATTCTAACAAATAAATAAACCTGTAAAACTGTATAAATAAAAACGATCTTCCATTATGAAATAAAAAGATCTATTATACCAAAAGATAGTTTGATAAAACTCGAGATTTTAATCAATTTTTTGGGTAAAAAGATCGATCTTCGATTGAAATCGATTCGAATCGTACATCCATAACATAACCTAATAAAAAAACAACAAGTGAACTATAAACGTAAACGTGCTTCATCCAAACTATTTTAATAATTAAAACACTGAGATAACGTAAAGATAAGTGATGCAAATAATTATTTTAAGGATAGAATCGGTAAAATAGTTCTTGTTATGTTTGTGTTTTCAGTATCTATTTTAAGGTGAGTGAATTTAAAACCATGAGACCTCGAAAAAAAATAGGTTATACTAAAAAATATTTTAAAATTCAACCAAAAAAAAAGGAGCCAAAATCTTATTAAGTCAATGTTACGCAAATATGACTTCAATATTGTACATTAAACTGGATTCAGACCAAAGTGATTTTTTATTATCCTTTGTACATCATCAAAGTAGTAGTATCTCTGGTAGTATCATTGAAGATTTCTGTTCTGATAAGTGTAGTTCCAGTGCTGAAATTTCTTACAATATAGTATTTATATAGGTATTTATGTAGGCTCTTCTTTAATCATTTATTGTGTATTTTTTAAGAGAAAGGTATTTTTTAGAATTATTAGGTTCGATAATTATCTAGACTTGGTGGTTCAGGAGTAGCACAAAGTACAAGGAAAATGCTTTATAAGGTTCTGGGCAATGAAATTGCACAAAAATATTCTTGGGATGGGGCCAAACAGAAGAGAAGTTTGAAATCATTGTTAGTGGCCAAAAGCAATTTTAGGTATTTGAACTTAAAGATATTTGGTGTTGCAAAGACTGTAATAACATATATTTTAGACTCCATGAAAGGTCAATTTCAAGAGTCAAAAGAAACCGAAATTATCAATATAATTAAAATATGGCTTGTAAAAACAAAAGAAAGATTAAAAAATACCAAGGTAAGTTGTGCAAATTTATTTGAACAGTATAATTCTGCTGATATTATTTCAGAAGGGTAGACAAGAGAATATAGAAACATAGACATAGAAGATAATATCAATGTATATCGTTATATTAAAATATTTTTAATTAATAAACATATATTACTCAAGTTCGTCTTTATCCTTACCTATTATTTTTAACCGTTCTATTTATTAGTTAATTTTTGATTATTACACACCAAATTATTTAATTTCAGCAAATTGTTTGTAGTGTGTTCCAGATATGAATGTACTGTATAGGTATCCTATAGATTTTAAGAGATAAAAAAATTGCTAAATATGAAAAAAATTGTATCTATATCTATAGTTTATAGGATATTGATACAGGGCATCCTTATACAGGACACCCAGTAGATACAGAGTTGAGGGTTGGAATCTTTGGTGTTACAACAGCAAATTAAAACACTAATTCACCACAATATACCAAAACACTTTACTTTTGAACTGGACGCTTGTTTGGTTAATCATCTTAGCGTCATCAGCAGATGATTAAAACTTAAATTTTGACCATCTGCTGATGATGCTAACATGGTTAGCGAAACGCGCGTCCTGTGCAAAAGTAAAGTGTTTTGGTGTATTGTGGTAAATTAGTGTTTTATTTTGCCTCTGTAGATAATAAAAAAATATGAAAAACATATGAAAAGCATAAATATAGAATATTAAAAACATGAATATCATATAATTGGAATATTATTTTTAAATACATTCTTTTACGAACATATAATTCACGTTCATAGAATATATCTTGGAATGTGAAACGCACTTCTATATCACTTGAATAGGGTGGAACGTAATCTCTGCTATTCATGTGCCATATATGTTCCCAATGAAAAAAAGGAATGTGAATAGAACATTGTTGTTCTCCAAAGTCACTTGCTTCGCATATGAAAAGAACGTAAATGTGCTATCTGGGATATTATGCTTTGTCTGGAAAATAAATGTTAAAATATCTTAATTTTGCATATCCTATTTCATCCTTCTATTAGGAAAAATATGGTTTATAAATCATATTATGCCAAGAAAATCGCATAAATTAGGTGTAAGAATAGAGAATTCTTAAGGTAGCAGAAAAATTAATGCAATATATGTATAAGCAGAATTAAACAAGGTAACTGTTAATGTTGCTGAAGCTGATTCTACAATTTTAATTACGGAGGCTAAAATAAAGGCCTTTTAAGGCCTCCGTAGTTTTGATGGAATGTTAAAAAAACCTATTATGAACATGACATGGAGCTACAGCATTTAAAAATTAAAAAAAAAGAAAAAACTTGGACATATCCCTTTTAATTTCCCGAATTTTTAATAAAGCCCTTTTTAAACGTAGCATAATAACCTAGAGCAATTAGATTAATTATAGCACAGAATATCTAGCTACGCAACAGAAAAATACTCGAAATGAAAGAGCTAAAATTGCACAAATAGAATACTAGATGGCGCGACAATGTCATAATCAGAATATAATTAGAAATTTTGAACTTTCGGTTTTGGATCGACGGCTCGTCGACTGCCTTGTAGCTCGGCTAAATATGCACAGTTGCCAGATTCAAAAAGACTTGAATTGGCATCCCTTTCTTTTTACTGTGTATAATACAGTATGTGTTTCTTTCTATTCTTCTTTTCTTGTCAGATACACTTATATTAATTATTCCTTTGGCTATTAAAATAGTTTTAAGTATATTATTACAAAACATATACATTTTTAATATACACTACCTTATAATGTTAACTAAGAAAATACCTTTAATTACCTTTAAAATTAATAATATACAGGAACGTTAGTAATGAAATATAAGTTTAATAATAATGGAAATAATTTATTAAAATGCAGTACAAAAATGTTAACTGACTAAAAAATACTATAATAACAAATTTCTTCCGCTTGCCACGTTATTTATATAGACCTAGGTAGATTTTAAAAAGTGACACAGGTACAATTAATAATATATTAGTTCGGCATAAAAGTTGCTGTCACGACATCGAACAATAAATTAAAATTCGTAAAATAAATTAAAATTATTAATTAAACAAATCTTTATAAAGAAACGCAAGTATACCAAATTTGGGCCCAATCAAACACCAGGAAATGATATCATAATAGTGTACTATATTATGGTACCACTTGATATGCTTTAAGGTACCATAATATTGCAATGTCACCGAAGATCCGTAGTATACCAAATTTAAAAACAATCGAACGCCATGAAATAGTATCGTAATATGGTACTATATTACGGTACCACTTTATATACATCATAGTACAATCATATTACAATGTAACCGAAGATACGTAGTATACCAAATTTAAGCCCAATCGAACGCCAGGAAAGGGTATCGTAATATGGTACTATATTAAGGTACCACTTTATATGCATCATAAATAAACATACATTCCGAAAATACGTAGTATCCCAAGTTTAATCCCAATCGAACGCCATGTACGTAATATAGTACTATATTATGGTACCAGTTGATATGCTTCATGGTACCATAATAATGAAATGTCATCAAAAATACGCAAGTATATATCAAATATGAGATCAATCGAACGCCAGGAAATTGTATTGAAATATAGTACTATATTAAGGTACCACTTTATATGCATCATAGTACCATCATATTACAATGTAACCGAAGATACCTAGTATACCAAGTTTAAGCCCTATTGCCGCCATGTACCTAATATTGCTATGTCATCAAATATGGTACTACAGAAGGTACCACTTTATATGCTCCATGGTACCATGATATTAGAATGTCACTGAAGATATAGTATATCAAGTTTAAGCTCAATCGAACGCCATGTATCGTAATATGGTACTATATTATAGTATCACTTGATATGCTTCATGGTACCATAATATTGTAATCACAGAATATCTAGCTACCATTCTGTGATTGTAATGTCATGAAAAATAGTATATATCAAATACCGTATGATACCGAAATAAACATCGTCTAGTTGGCTGGAAAAGGACGATCGATGACATTTCCCATATAAATGTATATATAAAATGACAGCGATATTCATTTCATAGCCATCGCTAACGCCGTTTTTTCCTGATTATACGATATGAACTTGGTATGAACACAATCGAACGTCAGGAAGTGGTATCATAATAGTACCGTATGATCGAATAAAAACGGCGTCCAGTTGGCTTGGAAATGACGATCGATGGCATTTCCTATATAAATTTACATATAAAATGACAGCGATCTTCATTTCATAGCCATCGCTGACGCCGTTTTTATTCGATCATACGGTAGAACAATACTTATTATATTGTCGCCGAATTACAATGAAAATTCAGGATTCAATTATACAATCAAACGTCAGGAAGTGATTGTAATTTAGCTCATAAGATTTAATTCCAACTACCATGGCAAATTGAAAAAAACAGCTCTGATCTATTTTAATATGTTTAAATGATGTAGCAAATTTGAAGGTAGGCTTTATCAGGAAGTATTACGATATGAATTACACAATGGCAACACTGCACAAATTCTTTTTAAATTTTGTTTGTAGAAAACTGTTTTCTTTTAAATTTATTGCCCTCTATTATGTAGTAGCGAAACTACTGCATCAAAATATCTGATTTGGAGACAGGCTTTAAAAGCCTGTCTCCTTTTGCTACCTACAATTTTATACATGTAACGAGGCTTCTGTTGCGTAGCTAGATATTCTGTGATTATAGGAATCTAGACTTTTATTTCTATTTAATTTTATTGACTATGAAAATACATAATAAGCGTTCACGTGTTGTGCGAAATATTAAAATAATAATATAAATCCTTGATATAAGTAATATACCGCCTACTATGATTGAAAAAAAATAGTGTCAGCGATGACTATGAAATGAAGATCGCTGTCATTTTATATGGGAAATGTCGTCAATCGTCATTTCCCAGCCAACTGGACGCCGTTTTTTCGATCATACGGTATATATTGACAAAAAACACTGAAAAGCACATATTTGTTTTCTACTGAAAATAATTCCAAAATAATTTACAATCTGGCAACATCGAAGATGTGTGCATGCGTAGTGTCTGTGACTATATGCAGCAAAAACTCGTTTCAAGGTCAGCCACCGGATCCACACCATTACCTGCCATTACCATTAAATTATTTGTTAATAAACAAAATACACCCAAAATATATTTTTCTATTGATAGATTGTCTGTAAATTGTATCGTTGTTAACTTCGTGTCGAAGCTCGGCCAATAAAATTTAAACTCTAGATAATGGCTATTCGTAATTCGTAGACCAATCGGACCAATCCGGTGTCTCTATTTTAAATCAACGACGCCTTTTAACGAACTGTCATTCAGTTTGATTTTGATTATTAAAGTAACGTCTTTGCTGGCGTTTATATTTAAAACAGTTTTGGGTTTTTTACTTCTGTATCTGCGTTTTCGGTCTAGTGCGGATAATAAATATTTATTATAATAGAATATGTCCAGCAAAATTCCAAAATCCAGTTTTAAACCAGTGTTTGGCAGTAGAGCATTGGGAACTATAGCTGAAAATGGTGCTAATCGTCCAAAGGAGGCCCCAGCATCCTTTTCGCGTGTATTTTCAGTTCCAGGTCTAAGACGAAGGTCGAAATCTGTAACAGATTTGCGTAGTGTTATTAGTCAACCACTTACAGATTTTCGGGCATTAAGATCACAAAATTTGTTGAAAAAGGATGTCCAGAATGAAAATAAACACAATGGAACTTCCAAGGCAACTTTTCGAAATCCAACTAAAAGTACCACCTCTAAAACCGTTACTGGTGCTAAAAGAGCAAATCCTGCTGGGGTAATGCACGACGATGGACCACCTAAACCTAAAGTTGCCAGAAAAATACCAGATTGGGATTATAAAGGCAGGTTTCATCAGTTAAATGAGAAATATACCCAAGCACAAGAATCAATAAAAACAATGAAGGAAAAGATTAGTGGTAAGTATTCTTTAATATATTGGTGTGTAATTTATATTAATGTCATGATGTTAAAGGATTTGAATACATCGAAAATAGTTACGAAACAACACGAAAAGAGGCAGAAGAACTTGCTCAAGCTAAGGCTGCTCTTGTGGAAAAATGCGAGACCTTGACATTGGAAAATGCAAATTTGAGAGTTCGGGTTGAGAAGATACAAACTGATTTAAATTTATTGGAAACCAGCCATAAAACTTTGGAGGAAAAAGCAACAGCTCTCGAAGAAAGTAATGTAAAATTGACAGATGAGAAAGAGAAGAATACCAAAGATATAATAAGACTGACAGGTTTGAATATTTTTTAATAGTAATTGAAATGTTTTATAACTTTCTTTTAAAGGGTCCTTAAATGAATTAACAGAATTTCATGACAACTTAAAAAAAGAACATGCTGAACTTTCTCATAATCACAAAGAACTGCAAGAAAAGTACAAACTCTTTTGTGAAGAGAATAAAGATTTACTTAAGGCCTTATCGACTTCTGAAAAGAAAGTAAAAAAATTAGAGGCTGAAAGTGAAGCCCAAAACAATGAATTACAGCATCTTCAAGCTGAAAGACGAAGATTACATAATGTTATTCAAGATTTAAAAGGTTTTGTCTCCAAAATATGCAAAAGAGTACAATTATTACTGTAACATTTTTAGGAAATATTCGAGTTTTTTGTCGAGTTAGACCACCCATCAGTTCAGCAGAAATAGATCTGTTACAATGTTCCATAACTTTTGTCGATAACAATGGATTGGATATAAGGAAATCTAGGGAGAGTGTGAGTCAAATAACAGGAAAGCCACAAGAGACCAAAGGTGAATTTACATTTGACAGAGTATTTTCTACCGAAAGTACACAGGAAGAAGTTAGTGCTTGCACTTAATTACTTTGTAATAATTAATAATGTATTTTATGTTAAGGTTTTTGAAGATTTAGCTCAGTTAGTGCAATCAGCTTTGGATGGTTATAATGTGTGTGTATTTGCATATGGTCAAACAGGTTCAGGGAAAACATACACGATGCAGGGTGGAAATGGATCACCAGGCATGATTCCCAGGACGATAGACCTTATTTTTAAGAACATTGAAGAACTTAACAAATCAGGATGGAAGTACAATGTCCAGGTAAAGTATGGCCTTTAAGTCATTTTAACTTTTTAATAGTAATTCTTCATTGTGAGTTGCAAGTGATATTCAGTTTATCACACAGGGGAAATTTTTTGCCTTTCATTAAACATACTATATACAGGGTGGGTCTGGCAATAGTGCGTCGGGCATCTGTAGCTTCTAGAATAAAAAACTTGGGAATTTTGTTTAAGTGCAAACATAAAGTATGTACTAGGATGTATTTTAGGAAAATATTTTAACTTCTGCAGGATGGATCAAAGACGTGTGACTGGATCGATCATGATTTTTTTTTAAATGGAACACCCTGTATATATTGCATTTTCGACTTCCTTTAGGGTCACTTTATATAATCCTAAGATAGCAGTAAATACATTTCAATAGTCTCAGAGATATTTATAAATAAATAAACGGTAAAATACGACAGAAAAATCATTGGGTGGCTTTTACAAAAATTTACTGTAGGAAAATGCATATACAAATGCAATATGAAATATAAAACCGCGAATATCTGCGATACCGTTAAAAACTTTGGAATACGTTAAATACAAAAAATGTTCATTTTTTAATTCTCCATCTGCTAAATAAATCATATACAGGGTGTTCCATTTAAAAAAAAGAAGAAAACATATTTTATATTTTATATTATTAGGTAGTTTGGCATTGAATTTTGAACACCCTGTATGCTTTAAGATTACAATATTTATAGCAAATTTAGTACGGACCATCTGAAGTAAATACTTAATACTGTTTTGATTTCAGGACAGTTCTTGTATTTTTAGTAATTTTTTTAGGAAAGGCTGAAAAATATATATTTTTTATTTATTTATATCTCTGAAACTATTGAAATATATTTACTCATATCTTACGATTATGTAAAGTGATCTGAAAAGAAGCCAAAAAATGCAATGATATACAGGGTGTTCCATTTAAAAAAATCATCCTGATCCACTCACACTTTTTTGAGCTACCTTGTAGAAGTTAAAATATTTTCCTGAAATACATCGTAGTACATACTTTAGTGGTGCTCTTAAACAAAATTACCAAGTTTATTTTATTTTAGGAGCTACAGATGCGCGATGAATTTTTGCCGGACCCTGTATAATAGTGTCAGTTATAATAAAATTATATAAGAGTTTCTTGCCTTGAACTGCTAATATAGAAATTAATTCCACACTGTGTTCGTCATAATGTGGATCAACCTGCTCTCACTACCGGTTTCGGTGCCCTACCCCATCATCAGTGTCAGTTATTAGTATTCAATCAAGTCAATTGTATTTATTGAATTAAGATTTTCTATGAAATTTTAATTCAATAAATATTTATGATCCAATAAAAAAAAGATAATAATTTACTTAACCATAGATGTATTTATTTAATTTTCAAAGTATTATCAGAGTAAGTAAATCGACATTATTATATAAAGTTATAAATATGAAGGAAATATTTTACTAGGAAAATAAATGAAACTAAATGTATTTTTTTAATAATTTAGACTTTAATTTTTAATTACATTGTTTTATTGTTTGTATATACGACCAGTTAGTTGACAGACAGAGAGACAAAATAAAAAGTGGCATACAGTGTTGCCGGTTTCTGTTAGACAGTTGTTTAAGAATCTATTACAGGTGTAGTAAAATGAGTAACTAATTGTGGAAAATAAAGTTTCAACTTTAGATACAACATTTTTCGTAAACACCTACTTGTGCAGTTTGAAATTTTGATGCTATATCCGGCAATACCGCATAGAAGAAATGTATCAACCTAACTTTTATCTCTTTATAATACGTTTGATTGTTCATGGTACACATTAAAATCTAGACCACGCAGTTTTTGATAACTAGATGGGTATACAGGGTGGTGACAATTTCGATGCTCAACATTGGCATCTCAGAAACTACGAGAGATACGAATTCGGTTAAATGGGACAAAACTTGCGCAATTAGAAGTTTGACAAACACATGTGGAGAAAACCCCGGTATCTTGATTAGTTTCGGATTTATGTAAAAAAAAATGAAAATAATGCATTTATTTTAAATGAGAATATCTTCAGAACTATTGTATCTATTGCAACGTAAGTTGGTAGTTTTATATTTTTGACCCCGGCCAATTAAATGCCATTTACAGAAAATTTCTAAGCCTTCTAGATTTCGCACAACAACAGTCAAGTTTTTGTTTTCTTATGGCCGCCATTTTGAATTTTTATCGTATTAGATAGATCAAAAAATAATATATACCGTGGTACCTAATTTTTATTCATTATTATGTAAATTGACTAAAAAAATTAGATTTTTTAAAAATTGGCTTAAAAGATCAAGTCTGCCTTGGAAATCCACTTGACACTTTATATGACAGCAAGTTAATTTTGGTTAACTCTATTAAGTATCAGATCTGGACACAAAAAATTATACTAAATAGTGTAAAGTGTATTAACAGTCAACAATATGTTCACAAGTGAGGAAACACGAGATATGTATGATGTTTACTTAAACAATAGAAATTCCGATATGGCATACGCAAGTTATAGAACATTGTATCCTGAATGGACACAGCCTCATCGCACTATTTTCGCAAAGATTTCAAGAAATTTAGCAGTTGCTGGTAGCTTTAGAAAACAAGAGGGCACTATTTTAAAAAAGCTTATGATATTAATGTACCAGCTTAGAATGAAATAAATCCGCAAAGTTCTAGTCGTAAAATAAGTCGCAAGTGTTGTGTAAGATTAGTATAGATTATTTTTTGCTCTATCTAATAAGATAAAAATTCAAAATGGCGGCCATAAGAAAACAAAAACTTGACTGTTGTGCGAAATCTAGAAGGCTTAGAAATTTTCTGAAAACGGCATTTAATTGGCCGGGGTCAAAAATATAAAACTACCAATTTACGTTGCAATAGATACAATAGGTCTGAGGATATTCTCATTTAAAATAAACGCATTATTTTCATTTTTTTGACATAAATCCGAAACTAATCTAAGATACCGGGGTTTTCTTCCTAGGTGTTTGTCAAACTTCTAATTACGCAACTTTTGTCCCATTTAACCGAATTCGTATCTCTTGTAGTTTCTGAGATGCCAATGTTGAGCATCGAAATTGTCACCACCCTATATAATTAATAATTATGTGTGCTGAAATGAACTAATAATATATTCAAATTATAGGTAATATTGAGCAATTTCAAGGCAATTTTGATTTTCTGTTATTAAACATGATCCATTTGCCAGATATTTGAATCTAAAATGTTGCTATGTTGCCAACACTTTATTGGCTAATTCGTATCGATCTTTACAACACTTATTTACGATTAATATTTTTAACATACTAGGCGAGTTTCTTGGAGATTTATAACGAGAATATACGGGATCTGCTAAATATAAACAATTCGCAAAAGCTCGAAATCTATCACAACGAAGGCAAAGGCACCACAGTGACAAACTTAACTATTCAACCTATGGACTCGGCTGTAGAATTGAAACAGTACATGACGCTAGCACATAGGAATAGAGCTACTGCTGCAACAGATTTCAATGAGCATAGTAGCAGGTCTCATGCTGTAACCAAAATTTATTTAGAAGGTATTGTGTAATTTTTGAAAAAAAAAAGATTAAGGAAGGAGTATAACCCTATCCGTGTATTTATGCATGGGCGACGAAATCGACATTATAGGTCCCCATCCTTCAAGCCCCGTTCTCAGAACAGCGACTGTCGCCAGCGACACGTCAAGAGGACCAATGAGATTTGTACAAAATTCAAACAGCTGTCAATTTTAAATTTAGTACAGCTCCCATTGGTCGTTTGAAGTGTCAATCAGTGTCGCTGTCGACACGACGCAGTTCTGAGAAGCTTTAGCCCCGTTCTCAGAACAGCGACTGTCGCCAGCGACACGTCAAGAGGACCAATGAGATTTGTACAAAATTCAAACAGCTGTCAATTTTAAATTTAGTACAGCTCCCATTGGTCGTTTGAAGTGTCAATCAGTGTCGCTGTCGACACGACGCAGTTCTGAGAACGGGGCTTCAAGTCCCGTTCTCAGAACTGCGACTGTCGCCAGCGATACTTCAAAAGCACCAATGAGATTTGTACAAAATTCAAACAACTGTCAATTTTAAATTTAGTACAGTTCTCATTGGTTGTTTGAAATGTCAAACTGTGTCGCCCGCGACACGACGTCGTTCTGAGAACGGGGCTTCACAGTCCTGTTTGACGTTTCAATTGAAACATTTGACGTTTTGTGGATTTGTTTGTCTTTACTGACCTCATTTTATATTATTTAGTCTACAATCGGTTTTGTTTAGAGCTAGTACATCTAGAATGTAATTTTCTATCCAATAAAGTAAAAAAAAATACCGATAGTATAATTATACAGGGTGTTTCAAAAAACATGTGCCATATCTCGTGGGGAGATTCCTCATGTAAAAATAAGATTTATTTTTCATATCAACATAGGCCCGATTCTGCTGTTTCGTAGCTACATGGTGTTAAAATCTTAATAATCTCTCGATTTATTATAATTTTCACTTTTACTGATTCCAATGAAATGATGGTAAAAATTACTATAAGTGCTACATATTTTAATGCTAAAAAAGTGCCGATAAATTCATCAGGGTCGTGCATATGGGTTATCACTGGAATATTTTTCAAAAAAAAACTTGTGCGCCACTGGCTTTTTTTTTTGATATCAAAATCATGTAGTAAATACAAAAAATGCCAATTAAAAGTTATCTCTAGATATTTTGTCGAATTCGGTCTCCTTGATGAGATAAATTTAATTTTATTAATCACAATTAATAAAATTAAAATAATAAAATTTATAAATCATATATTTTACCTAATTTATTATTAAATATTATTACTATTACTTATAATTACTATTAGTCCAACCTACAGCAATTTTAAATAAAAAAGTAATGATATTTAAGATAATTAGAAAACACCTAGTTTCGAAAGTTTTAACATCCTGTAACTCCAAAACTAATATTCAGGTACCAACCAAACAACAGCTTTGTTCAGAACGGCAGTGAACAAAGTAATATGGATCAATGTGATAGCCAAAATCCAAAGAGGATAGGCACTGTAAGAAGAAGAACTCCAAAACCAGGGTTGGAAAACATCATGATTTTTTAAAAAAAAACAAAAAAATCATTTTTTTTTATTTAAATCAGATTTTTTTGATTTTAATAGAAAACATTGTTTAAATCGGATTTCCAAATAATTAGGACTTATTTCCAATTAAAGTACTATCCTAAACGGCTAAATCTTCATAATTCTGCCGATAACATTAACAATTCTACGAGGCGTGTCATATTTCCACATCGGTCACCAATATATTCCGCAAAAAAGTCGCTCGCTTAAATCAAAAGGCTTTTTTGTCAAACGTCACAAAAGTATTCATTTTTGTCATTTTAACGCCTAGGCATAAAACTAAAACGTTTTTATACCCAAGCACAAAAGTACAAAATATATTATTAAACTGATATTAAGTGTAAAATTGAACGAGTGTACAAATTGTTGCTCGATATAATATAATTACTTACAAATTATTACTTTTTATATTATTTCCAACATTTGAAATTGATTAAAAATTATTTGTAATGTTTGATGTAGATTATTATTTACAATTATTTTTCGATTTATTAAAAGTACGATTTATTAAAAGTTATAATAGCAAGTGTAACATTTTATTTGATGATATATACATACATACATAAATACATACCTACATACATGATGATATAGGGTATACCTGTCTGCCATAGAAAGTTTTCTAGGACACATTTTTATAACTTTTACAGTTATTTTTCGATTTATTACTAAGTTTTAGAAAAGTTGATTTTTTTTTATTTAAATCACATGATTAAAATAAAAAAATCACTTGACTTAAATCAAGATTTAAATCATGATTAATTTGATTTAAATCATGCCAACCCTGTCCAAAACTATGCATTTCCATACCCATGTTTATAGGAACTTTTTTCATATTTTTTGATGAGGAATCAATGAGTATTTATTAAAAACTTTCGCAAGTTAATGATATTAATTTTTTTAAAGGTTTCTTCACTATTTCGCTAACAAGAAAAAAAAAAAGTCAGTGGCGTACATGCTTTTTTTAGAAAATATTCTAGTGATAACCCATATGCACGTCCCTGGTGAATATGTCGACACTTTTTTAGTTTTAAAATATGTTTCATTTATTGTAACTTTTACCCTCAAAATTTCATTCAAATCGCTAAAAGTATTGGGAAGAAAATTATAATACATAAATCGAAAAAATATTAAGAATTTTACACCCTGTAGCTTCGAAACAAAGCAAAATCGGACCTATGTTGGTATGAAAAATAAATTTTATTTTTACGTGAGGAATCTCCCCACGAGAGATGACACATGTTTTTTGAAACGCTCTGTATATTCTACAATCGGTTTTATTCTGAGCAAAACCTAAGCTCTAAGCTAGTAAATCTAGAATGACATTTTTTATCAAATAAAGTAAAAAATACCGATGGTGCCATTTAAAAATCAAAAGTTGTGGTCATTTCCGGTGAAACAGGAAGTGACCGAATGTAATTGAATACGTCACTTGAGTCCTGATTTATGTTATACCGTGCTGGCAACTGTTACTTTTGGGTCGGCATTTACATGTGTGGAAGTAAATCGCATAGGGATCTTATTAATTCGGAGTGAGAGAAATGCGACCGACCAACGCGACGCGCGACGGTGTGCTGTTGCGGCGTTGCCGATACGCCTTTCCCTATTAAGTAAAGTAAAATCACGATCGCAAACCGCTTATTTTTAAATGGCTTTTTTTTCAAGAGATAACTAGGTAAAATCATTAGACATGTTTCTGAGCATCTGAAATGGAATTATAAGGATATCGTTAGGGTGTCATTTTTTTTATAATGAGAAAACGTCAGTAATCGCGATAATTTAAAAACTCAACTTTTTAACACATAACAGGCCATAACTCAATAACCGCTTTAGATATTGAAACTTTTTTTTCAAGATCGGATATTTTACAAAATGTTTACATAAGAAAAATTCGATAAGGTTGTTTTTTCTATTCAAAAATTGTAAACAATCCATCCATTTACTTTTAGAGCATAGCAATTTTCAGCAATCGTGTAATTGTCTAATTCATAAAAGATTTTCACATACTGTCTACAAAGAAAATACAGCAGAAATATTAACAAAGTTCTTGAAAAAACTACAATCTATTATTTCTAATAGATTTCGAGATATCGATTTTTGAATTCAGAGTTCTAATAGCGCGACCACTATCGAACACCCACTCAATTCCACTTATTTTTACCAAAAATGCAAGTCTTTCTAGCTTGCACTTAAAAAAATTCAAGCTATAGGGAAAATTACAACGATTCGTTAATAAATGAACAAATTAAGTATCACGAGACGTAATTAAATCGTGAAGTTGAACGCATGACGTACACCTTTCCCTAGAATGGGTCGATTGGGTCGACCGGTCAACTGCGACAAATCTGCTATATCCCCTTCCACGTTTCTTAGCGATGTGCACAGTTTCTCGGTTTATTTCATATGTTTGGCAACGTGTTTACTGTCCTCTTCTTGTTCAGTACATTATAAACGCATTGTACTCTTCTTACATACGGAAATCTCGACCCAAGACTAACCTTTGCCAGCCCTTAGTATACTAACATACCAAATCTCGTTTTTTCTGAAAAATGATAAAAGTTATAGGATTGAGTTAGTGGTAGAGTACGTACAAAAATAAGAAATAAAAAAAGTGGCAAAATATATTGATTCTTCAAAAAAAAACAATTCTTTAGTGTATTTATATTTTAACAATTTTAAAAACAGTTGATTGCCGCTGATAAACAGTAATGGAAAGTCAGCCATCCATTCGCGATCACACTAATTTTGTTGATATACTCCTTCCTTAGTATTTTCTTTTGAATGGTTAAATTATTAAAGTGTTTTTTATATAAACCCTGGGTTATTAGGGACATTGGAGGACCAAAACATTGTGCTGAAAGGATCAATAAACTTGGTAGATCTGGCTGGATCAGAGAGTGCAAAGACAACAGTCAACGATGAACGATTGACCGAAACAAAGAACATTAATAGAAGTTTGGCTACTTTAGGCGATGTTATTTCGGCACTGTACTGCAAATCGAAACATATCCCATATAGGTAAGACATACAGGAAACTGTAGGGCCAAGTGGTTTAAAAATAAGACACGCTATATTTAGGTAAAATATGTGACATTTAAATAAAATTACTGAAAACTTATTTCAGTCAGTTTTCTTGTTAGGAATATTTAACAAGAATTGTGAGATTATCTCCATAATTTGTTTAATCTTTGTGTGATGAATTGTAGAAAAACTGAAATTACAAATCCATTGTCTCGTTTTGAGGTTTAAAATATTTTAACAGACTACCAAACGTTTAATTTTTTTTTTTTAATTTAAAGTCCTGTTCACAAAACATCCCCCTTTATAACTTCATATGTCATGTTAAGAAATGAAAGTAAATAAATAAGCGCCTCTAGTGTTTGTTCGTGTACTAAAAATGTCAATGCCTGTATATATTTTTAATATATTTTTTAAATTTACATTTTTTTAATTGTATAGTAATATATTACATTTAAATGGAATATATTACATAACAATTAGGTATGTTAATTACAGGCCTCTGTACAGGCTTGTTTTCTAACATTTTTTAAATAAAACAAATTATAAAATTTCAATATAGTATATTTGTCATAGGTATGAACAAAGTAAAATATAAAATGGACCAACGCTTACTTACATTGCAATAAAACTGCCGCTTTTAGTTTTTCAATGCAAACGCAATATTTCTTTTTCACAAATAAAAATATCCAACAACACTAAAATCACTGAAACTTCCGCTGCCGACAACGAAAACTGAAAAATATAACAGCACTTTTTGTTTTGAACCTGCATATCAAAATTACGCAGTACCATTATGTTTTTGTTTTTGAAATAATATAAAATATAATAGAAATGTCTAATTACTAATTATAACTTGTGAATTTTGATATTTTAACAATTTCTGACAATAACTAAACTTTTTGTTATCAAGATGATATTTTAGACGGCAACTGACATAAATATAATATGTCATATTTTAATTTTAAATATGTATGTAATATCATTTAAATTAATAAAATGCAACTTTATACTAAGAAAACATTTATACATTCACAAAATACAACAATATCTAATAATATAGTTTGGAAACAATGAAAATTAAATTAAAATTAAAAAAAGTTAAGCGCGACCCCCTGTGTCAAAATTAGTTGATTAAATTTTCGCAGTTTTTACACCATTTCGTGACTTGTGGCGCCTCTAGTATTTGTTCGCACGGTTAGTCTTTTACTCTCGTTTATGGTCATTAAAGAAAAAATTCTAAAGGGGTATGTTTTGTGGTCCTGTTCGTATGAAAGCTAGTTTTTTGGAGGGGTATATTTGACACCCACAGGTGTAATAATAAGACAATGGTACAGGTACCAACCAAACAAATATATGGAAAAAAAGATCTCAAAAAGACTGCAAAGCAATATATGCAATTAAAGCTTTCATATTGATAAATCAAAACTGTACTTACTGAGATAAATAATGATTTAAAGAAAGACGTTGATTTATAATTACCACTCTCAAGTTTGCAAGGCGGGTCTTCTAGGGCTTTTGAATATTAATTTGCTCTTGTAATAGACTGACAAATATTTAGTTCATTAACTGGTGTAATTATTGTATATTAATATTTTAATAGTCTAGATATTTTAATGTCACTTATTAACTACATATTTTTCTTTATTTTTAATTTAATATAATTGTTTTACACTTTCAGAGTATAAATGTTTTGCGACGGTGTAATTATACTGTATTTTGAATAGAATGATATCCAGGTGTTCTTTATTAGTTTACCACCAAATGCTTTTTATAGGAACAAATACTTTTGTATTTAAATGGTTGTAACTAAGAAAAAAAACTAAAAGTTTTGAAAAATGTCTCATTTTTATATCACTTGACCTTATGCTCACAACAATTAAAATTCTCATAAAAAATGCTCATTTGTTGCAAATATTTTGATATAATGATTGGTAAATTATTGTAGGAATTCGAAATTGACCTATTTGCTTCAATCCTCCTTGGGTGGCAACTCTAAAACTCTGATGGTGGTGAACGTGGCGCCATTCGAAGAATGCTTTAATGAAAGTATTAGTTCTTTACGATTTGCGGCCAAAGTTAAAGAGGTGAAGACTGGTTCGAAGAGAAACAAAATGGCCCTATCCCAACCTGCAATGAAGTTTTAGTAACAAAGTCGAAGTAAGTACTCTTTGTTCACCGATTGTTTAACGTCATAATATACCCTACTGATAACGCTCGGCTTTGAGTCCCTTTTTTGCATATGTAAGAAGAGTACAATGCATTTATAATGTACTGAACATAAACAGATACCACCGTATATACGACGCCGTATATACGGCGTCGTATAAATTTGCTACCTGCAATGTATGTAGAAAATTCGCTCGGCTTTTTATCGAGCTCGTTCATGATCTAGCGATGTCGGGTATTTCAATAATCGAGTACTCGAGCGAATTTTTCCCATCACTAAACATTATGAACTGATCTCAGGCGCACCCTAAAATGCATATTTGACAATAATAATTATTGTTAATTATTATTATTGATGATGACGTAACGCTGAACGATCGTTGAACAATGTATATTTAGTGTATAATGTGATTTTAACTGTCAAAATACGTGAATTAAAGGTCAAAGAAACTGGGACTTACTTCAAAGTTCACGCTTACTGTCACTTTTGTAAGGCATTCTGTGAATAGAAGGTATTTGTATTTACCTGAAAATATGAATCAGTTAACTTGATATGGTGCTTTTAGTGAATCACCCTGTATATTGTTGTACGTTATTTTCTTGTGTTCTTATATATTTTTTATTTTCAGGTAAAATGGACAGAACATCTATTATAGAACTATTATAGCTTTAATATATTCTCTTTTAATTCTATGTTCGTGCATGCTGAGTTATGTAAAGCAATATGTAGAATTTTGTACTAATTCCTTATATGTAACCAATTGTTTTAACTAAATTTTTTATTTTAATTCATAACATGTATTTCGATTAATCTATTGATTAATTGTTTTATTTTAAATGTGTATAACATATGGACTTCTACAAAATAATCGCTCAGAGCCAGAGTTTTATTTTTTTACCCACTCTTGTTTTTGAATACTAATGGCTGGCAAAAGTTAGTCTTGGGTCAATATTTCCGTATGTAAGAAGAGTACAATGCGTTTATAATGTATTGAACAGTGAGAAGAACAGTAAAACAACGTTGCCAAATAATGAAATAAACCGAGAAACTCGGCATATTGCTAAGAGACATGGAAGGGGATATAGATTCGTCGCGGTCGACCCAATCAGTACTTAAAATTCTAAGGACGGGTTTACAGGGTGTCCCACTAAGAATAGCTCTCGGCTGTATCTCGGAAAGTATTAGTCGTAGGGCTTGCGAAAAAAAAATATTTGTAACTAAAGAGATCATGAGAAATTGCTGGAAATTATTTTCAAGTTTGTAGAACGGCCGCTAGAGAGCGTATAACTACTGTGGAAAATAACAAAATATAATTTTTAAGAAATTTTGCCTAGATACGATGTACAATAAATATTAGTTTCATAATGTTTAGTAAATTTTGGATCTTTTTTTGTTAGAATAATTTTCCCCTATCTGCAAAAAAAGGGGGGAAGGTTAAATCTGTTTTTATTTAAATGTTAATAACTCCGGACTGGATGATCGGAATCCAACAAATGAGAGCTCGTTTAAAAGAGCGTTTCTTACTCTATATTATACCACATAAACAATAAAAATAAGCTTTTGAACGTAGACGCTAGGGGGCATTTCTTACAATTTAACAAACATTGCGCGTTTTTTTTTAAAATTAAATGCGATAGTTTATATGTAATTTTAACTGACAGTAAAGAGTAATAAAAGCTTAAAAAGTCAGCGAACACCGCAACTTGGTATCTTTTTCAAAAAGTTATTAGCAAAATTACCTACTGTAAGCTTGTTATAAAAATAAGGTAATTAAGGGCTTATTTTTTCGTATTTATTATAACCTTCGGTTTGAAAGAGGATATCAAAATGCGGTTTTTGCTGACTTTTTAAGCTTTTATTACTCTTTACTATCAGCTAAAATTACATGTACTATCGCATTTAATTTTTTTGAAAAAACGCGAATTGTTTGTTAAATTGTAAGACAGCGCCCCCCTAGCGTCTACATTCAAAAGTTTATTATTATTGTTTATTCGGTTTGGTTTGGTTGTTGAATTCCGTTCATCCCTACCACTTGTGGCAGATAGGAAAAAATGGTTCTAACAAAAAATATTCAAAATTTACTGAAGATTATTAATCTATTGTTTATAGTACCCGTTATCTATGCAAAATTCTGTAAAAAATTCTTTTTCTTAATTTTTTTATAGCAGCGGCCGTTCTACAAACTTGAAAATAAGTAAGTAAAGTAGTGGGACACCCTGTACATCATGCGGTCAGCTTCACGATTTAATTATGTTTCGTGATACTTTACTTGATTTATTTATTAACGAGCCGTTGTAATTTTCCGTATAGCTTGTAAATTTTTAACTGCAAGTTTGAAACACTTGCATTTTTGTTAAAAACAAGGGGAAATGAGTTGGTGTTCGACAGTGGTGGCGCTATTAGAACTCTGAATTCAAAAATCGATATCTCGAAATCCATTAGAAATAATTGATTGTAGTTTTTTTTAAACTTTCTTAATATTATTGCTATATTTTTTTTGCAGACAGTATGTGAAAATCTTTATTAATAAAAAAGTTACACGATTGCTGAAAATTGCTATGCACTAAAAGTAACTGGATGGATTTTTTAAAAATTTTGAATGGAAAAAGGCCTATCGAATTTTTCTCATTTAAACATCTTGTAAAAGACCCGACCTTCAAAGTAAAAAGTTTCAATATCTAAAGTGGTTCTTGAGTTATCGCGTGTTATGTGTTAAAAAGTTGAGTTTTTAAATTATCGCGATTACTGACGCTTTCTCGTTATAAAAAAATGGACACCTTAACGATATTCTTATAATTCCATTTCAGATGCTCAGAAACATATCTAATAGACTGAGAGCTGGCTACATAAAAAACCTTATCATCGTTACATGGCTAATTTTTTGTGTGAAGTATCCGTTTGTGTAGCCATTATGAAATAGTCATGTCTGCCAGCGCGATCCCGGGACTTAAAGCGGGGGCGGCCAATCGAAAGGGTGAAATTTGGACACTAAAATTATTCTAAGATACACGAGTTATAATTGCGAAAATAGCTTTTATTTATTATTAAGAAACGTGGAAAATTGTTGGTAGGCATTTTTCTAGTCGTTAAAATGCCGACAGACAACGCAAAAGAGGCATGAAATTTTAAAAATTATCTCAAAAATTATTATAAAATGAAATTTGAAGAATGAAAAAAAAAAAATATGGCATATATGCATGCCGATTGGTGGAATGTCATATTTATTTATTTTAAAAGCCGTATGCAAAAGGACAAACAAAAAAATCGTGGCTCAATCAGCGGTAGACAGTTATAAAAAATGCGATATTACTCTACAGGGTGAATCTTGAATAAGTGCAAATATTTTCAGAGTTGGTAGATCTCGATAAAAGAAACATATTTTCTTTTTACCCTTTTCCAAATAAGTCCAAAATAACAAAAAAAATTGATTTATTTTTAAATAATAAATTTATTTTTAATAAATTTTTAAATAATTTTGTGAGACGCCTGTTTTTTTCTGTACTTGCATCCATTATTTTAGTGTCGTAGCCATAGAGTAAAGCCGTAAGCATGATAGGTTAAGAAATAATTATACCGTTGGTAAATTTGCGGTGAACAGGCAGTTCTATAAAGTTTTCTAAAATATACAGGAAAATTTAAAAATAATGCACGATTTTCTACATCTTTTTTTGCGAAAAAAGACTCATAGACGTGTTCCTTGGGGTCGAAAATATCACCCTTAAAAGTATTTTCACTTATTTAAAACTCACCCTGTATAAGCGTTTTCAGGAAACGCCGGCCGCGTTATGAGTCAGATACAAATAGTGAGACAGAATAGTAAATGTATGATATCTGTTTTGAAATAATAAAAAAATATATTTGTAATATAATCGTATACATGATTTATCTATACTTAAATGGATGAGGCGGCGAGCGTTCCCTGAAAGGGCTAGAGTAAGATCGCGCTTTTGATAACTGTCTACAGCTGATTTAGCCACGATATTTTTGTCTGCCCTTTTGCATACGGCTTTTAAAATAAATAAATGTGACATTCCACCAATCGGCCTGCATGTATGCCATATTTTTTTTTATTCTTCAAATTTAATTTTATAATAATTTTCGAGATAATTTTTAAAATTTCATGCCTCTTTTGCGTTGTCTGTCAGCATTTTAGCGACCAGAAAAATGTCTGCCAAGAATTTTCCACGTTTCTTTATAATAAATAAAAGCTATTTTCGCACTTATAACTCGTGTACCTTATAATATTTTTAGTGTCCAAATTTCACCCTTTCGATTGGCTTTAAGCCCCGGGATCGCGCTGGCAGACATGACTATTTCATAATGGCTACACAAAAGGATACTTCACGCAAAAAATTAGCCATGTAACGATGATAATTTTTTTTTATGTAGCCAGCTCTTAGACTATAATGATTTTATCTAGTTATCTGTTCGAAAAAAAGTCTTTTAAAAATAAGCGGTTTACGATCGTGATTTTACTTTACTTGATAGAGAAAGGCGTACCGGAGAAATGTGGCAACGCCGCAACAGCACACCGTCGCATTTATCTCACTCCGACTTAATAAGTCCCTATGCGATTTACTTATTATATTACTGCTTGAGTTGCCAGCACGGTATGTATAAAGTTTTTCTGAGAAAAATAAAACTTCTATTTAGTTCGATAATTTATTTATTATACATTTACTTTACCATCTAGACTTTATAATACAATTAAACATTAATTTAAATGCAACAAATAATATCGAATATATAAAATATTTCTTTATTAAAACAAGTTATATGACACAAGGTTTTTAACGTTACACAATAATCGAATCAAACGTTAATAGAGTATTAAGATTTGATTTTGTTTCTCTTGTATCCGATTAAAACTTTAGAAGTAATATATTTTTTAGATTTACATTTAAAGCCTATAATAATAACATTATTATAAGTATTTATTGTAACATCACATATAAGAAAATCTAATATTTCTAACAGTTATTTTATTAGCGTAAATTCGATCCTACCTTTTTAAATACATACGTTTATTTCATAAAGTAAACCTTAAAGATACATTTTTTTACAAAAATATAAATATTTTAAAAGTAAGTCGCTTAAATAAATGTAGGTGTCAACAATGAGTTTTATGAAAAGAATTAAAATGTTAAAGTATGGGTGTGTTGACTTTTCGTGTATGACTTGAAAATAACAATTGATGAAAGGCGTCATATATTTTTCATATAACCTGTCATTGATGTTTATATTAGCTTTATGACGTTAAAATCTAAACGACATATGAAAAATTATACGACTGTCATCGATCGTCATTTCAAAGTTAAATGACGTCTTTTTTTCAATCATTCGGTATTTTAGTCGTTTTTATACAGCTACGTTCCGATTCATGACTCTGTTGAGATCTTTATATTTCTCAAAGTACATGGGTGTATGTCTGGTTACATAACAAAGATGGATGTATCTTAATTTTAATAGATCCAAACTATGATTCAAAATTTTAGCATCTGATTTCACGAAAAATAGTAAATAATACACGAATATTATTTAATATATAAATATTTTATATGTATAACATTTATTTTTAGCATAAATAATAAATTTTATATGAAGACAATGTCAATAATTTTTGATACCAAGTTGTTGGTTTAGTGATTTTTAATTTACTTGTTTTGAGGATTGTATACAGGCGAGAAAAAAGTTAAAGTTCTGCCTACTCAAGTATTACAAAGATTTTTTTTTCAATTAATACACTATTTCTTGTCAATGTTTAAAAATGGATTTTGAAACATTCAAAGATTTACCATATACGACCGAAAAAAAACAGTGTCCAGTTAGCTTCTAAATTAAAAAAGAGGAATATATTTCTAGGCCAACTTGTCACCATTTTTTTTTTCGATCGTAGGGTATTTTCATAACTAGTGTCTATAGCTGTACAGGATCAATGATATATAATTTCACAAAAATCGAAATATTTACAAATGCATATTTTTTATTCCATGCTATTTTATCAGGGCTAATTATAAACTTATAATTTAGTGGAAATATTGTCTATTAGTTGTTCCGAATTGGATGTTGCCAATTTTACTAATGCTCAGGTTAAAATTAGCAATAATATTTCACATATGCCTCGTATATTCCACTTGTGTTACTTTGATAAAACTGGGTCACATGCTATAATAATCCAAAGTTAAATAATAACAAATATACAGTACATGTAAAGAGAAATGAGATTATTTAAATAAGAATTAAAATTTTGAGTAATTGAAATGTTTATTCAGTTCTAAGAGATCAATCATACATATCTGCGATTTTTTTATAATTTGACTATCATAACATTATAGGTTATGCACACATAACACTGGTTGAAATTGTTTGATTTTTTGAATAGTAAACTGTTTATTAAATTAAACACTATTTATATAATATAGAATTACCTTGATCAACTTCTTGATAATATTCTCAAAATAATAATTGTTACAATTAATAATAATTAAAATGATATTTTTTGAATTACTAGGTATACATCTGCTATAAAAGTGTGGTTTTTGGGTTTTTAACTTTTTTTTCTTTAATTTTGGAGTAAAATTTTATAATTAAATTATATAAGTTTGGATGGTCTTATCTGAAATTTTCTCAAAATACATTTTATTTTTCATTAAAATTAATATTACATGACAGGTGTTGAAATTCTTTCTATGTCACTCTTAATAAATAAAGCGAACAACACATGTACACACTTCTATTATACAGGGTCGCTGTTATGTATGGAAACAGTCGATTATTCCGATTAGGTAAAATATAGGAGGTCGCGCAAAAAGTTAAATACAAAAGTTAGAGGATTTTAAAATTTCTATAAGCAATTAATAAATTTAAGTATACAGGGTCGGTCTTAAAGTCGTGGCACATCAGTTTTAATTTTTTTAAATAGAACCCCCTGTATATTATTGCATATTTCAATTCTTCCTTCAATTCTAAGCAAAAATCGAAATAGACATAATGTACCTCAAACCAACCGTTTCCGAGTTATTGACTTTTGAACATATCACTTAAACAATTTAATGTAATACACAATGTACATAAATTGAAAAATTGAATAAATGTTAAACGAAAATTTTGTAATTTCCAGACTTAATATAATCTCATTTTATACATCTGTAAATGCTAACTTGAGAACTAATGTCAAATATTATTAAGTATCACAGTTTCAGCAGAATGGCATCGTTAAATGAAACTGAACATCTCTCCAAAAAAATCCTTCATGGGTATTTCGCCACTGCACTGCGAGAAAATCTACAAATAAAATAGTTATTTTTTGTAAACACTTCTGCGTTAAACCTAAACGGGACACTGCTTGTCAGAAGTTATGTTTACAGTTATACAAATTTGCCTAACAAATAAAAAAATGCTTAACGTTTCGGAAAGTTTATCTCTTTCCGTCGTCGGAAGCAAAAAAATACAAAGAATATAGAAAAAAACTATTTAAAATATTTAAATTCAACTATTCGAGAACACTTTATTGTTTTAAAACAGATACGTCTACAAGAAACCGTTGACGTTCTGTTAAAATGACATTATAAAAAAAACAAATATAACTGAACTTATCGAAATTAATTAAATCGAATTGTTTAAGTGATAGTTTCAAAAGTCAATAACTCGGAAACGGTTGGTTTGAGGTACATTGTTTGTATCTCGATTTTTGCTTAGAATTGAAGGAACAATTGAAATATGCAATAATATACAGGGGGTTCTATTTAAAAAAAAAACTTTGATGTGCCACGACTTTATGACCGACCCTGTATACTTAAATTTATTACTCGCAAATAGATATTTAAAAATCCTATAACTTTTTTATTTAACTTTTCGGTATCTCCTATATTTTACATAATAGTCGACCGGTTCCATACATAACAGCGACCCTGTATGGTACTGCGAAAGTTTGAAATAAGAGAATGTCAACATTCACTGGCCAATGTCGACACACAACAAACGAGTTGGTGAAAGACCAAACATTATTAAATTTATAAAAAATTCGGACTTTCGCCGGGGTAAATAATGTGGATGAACACAAATGAGCTCTAGGGAAGTTAGAAACTATCGGTTATAACTGCAAGCGGATATTAAGAAAATGTTACAATTCACTTTTGATGCTCGCGCAACTATCTGTGTATTTATAATTCTCATTTCTCTTTTTGTTGTTTAAACCATGAATAATATTAGTTTATTAGTGTCCATACAATCTCATCCCCACTACCCTTACCAATCAATCAAACCGATAGAAACATACTGTCGTTATTCACATACAGGTAGGTTTATTTACAGTTCTGCATGATCGAGACAATCGGGTTGGTAGTAGAACCCGTCGCTGTACCTTTTCGGGAACACGTGGTCGTAGTACTTGTCGTTTTCGGGCTGCAGAGGCCTCGGTCTCGTTTTGCCCCGCTTCCCCGATCTTCTCTTGTACTTGTTCTCCAGGGGCAGACTGCTGTTGCCACCCACCGCCAGCGTCGACGCGTACGACCAGTTGTCGTTAGGGCCGGGCATTTCGTATCGACTGAAACTTCGATACTTGTTCGATCGGGGCGGCTGGTATCGATCCAGATCCACGGCCAACTCGAGACGGTCGTTTTGTTTTGTGGTGGTGGTTGTTGTTGTGGTTGTAGTGGGGGTAGGGTAACGTTGATGGGATGTTTCTCCTAAACTACTTCTACCATTGAATGTGTGTGTGGTGGGGAGATGATGCTACATATATTTACAGGGGCGTTAGTTTTACTGGTGTTAGTTTTTTATTTTTTTTGGTTATTGTGGGGGGTAGTTTGGGATATATTATTTTTGTAAATTGAAGATAAAAAATAGAGAAAACTACAATATTGGTTGCTTTAAAGAATTATCTAATTAAAAATAACTTTAAAAGTGCTTATATTTATACTTTTTCTCCATTTTTTATCTCAAACATATTCAAATTATAATTAAGCGGGTTGGGTATATATTATTCGCAACCCGACATTTTTGACATACATTACACTTTATTTTTACAATATTTCTTATAATATCTAACATGGTGAAGTGCTACAGTATCATTCTTTTTTCAAAGCTTTTCTATTTGATTGAAATATTGCTAGTAATAATTAGTGTATTACTGTGATACAATCTTCTACACAATATAACATGAAAATGAAGACAAATGTTATTTAAAACCAAAGATATATTTTGACTTAAACTAATTGAAATTAATTTTATGATGTAATTTTGTATACTTGAAAAGTTTTTAAGTTTCGAGATGTATTTTATATTAATATATTTCCTTTATTAGACATTATTTTTTTGTAAGGCAGATACCTATGAACATCCTGTATTCGATAAATTCAGCAATTTTAGATTCTGAAGTAACATATAATGGTAACAAAGAACTTCATTTACCAAACTAATAAAGTGTATAATAATTTTTGATAGTTTACAAGATGTAGTCAGAGGTAGAAGATATAGATTTTTTTAGAAGAAAATGGTTATCATCGATGGTAAAATGATGACTACATCTATACTAATGTGCTCTAAATACAAGTATTTTTGTTAGATGGGTCTTATATCAGTTTTTGTCTAAACCTTTACGTATAATTGTATGATCGAAAAAAAAAACGGCGTCAAAGATGGCTGGGGAATGACATTAGCTGATAATTTTGGTGAGGTCAATCTCTAGACACTATTTCCTTAAAATTGACATAAAACCTGTCAAAAGTTAACATTGATTATAGAAGGATTAAGAAAGGATAGAACATTTCCAGACAAGCAAATCTATTTCCAGAAAAATATTTTTTATACTTATTATTTTTTTACACCAGTTAAAAATCATTTTTACTCAGTATAAAAATAATTACAACCATCTTAAGGTCAACTGGTAGTAAGCGCCATTAAAAAATAAAGAAGAGTAAGCGTTAAGTAGTCTAGGGCTTGACTTCGCCAAAATTATCATTGATTGTCATTGCTCAGCCGTCTTTGACGCCTTTTTTTTCGATCGCATGGTATTTGTTACTTTCTTTACTATTTACTATCTTTTTTGTAGTTTGTTATCTATATGTAAATTTTATCATTAAATTTCGTTTAAAAAAGGAGACTTTTATGTAGAAGAGAATTTTTTTAAGAACTTGACCACATTATGTCAGTTTGAAGAAAGTGGTTATCGTATATTGTTGAGTTATGATCAACCAATCTACAAAATATCTCAATATTAACACGAAGCGTAAATGACTAAAACTTACCTCCACTTTTAAGTTACAGTTTTTTTGAATTCAATTTATGTTGATATAAGTGTGTAGTTGTTTTTACTTTTTGATGGAGATTGTTTTGTATTTAGCTCTAAGTTGTTTCTGCTGACAACTTAAACAAACAAGGTATTATTATTTATTTCTCAAAAAAATATATAATTAAGAAGAAAAAGTATCTACTATTTACTTGTGATGGAAAGTGCTTGAGATTTTTTTATCATTAAAAATATTAATTAGTATTTTTTTTGTGAGAGCTAGGTTAATTTTTACTTTACGTTTAAATTGATATTGATATTGAAACAAATTAAAATTTATCAGTAAATTCGGTCATTTCCTACTGGACCAAGAACTTTTGAAACAATAAGCTTTGAGGTTAGGAACGATACCGTAGCTCCCATTTCAAGATGGCGGATGAGATAGTGACGTGTCGTGTCGAGTTTTGTCGAAGCGCGATCGGCGATCGTTCGGGGAAGGTCCGGAGCTAGGCAGGGCCGGCCTGAGGACCCTTAATCCGGCCGCCGGTTTTAAAATCATGTGAGGTGGTGGTGGTTTGAGAAAGTGCTCAGGACGGGGGTCTGTGTGAAAAGAAAGTCGTGTGTCAGTGTCGCAGAGGACGAGAGATCGAGATACAGAGCGAGACAAAAAGTGCGATATACAGTGTCGGGAAAAAAGCGTAAGATGTATGAGAAAATTTTGTATAAAATTTGTATCATCTAAATTACCTCTCAGTGTACTAAAAAGAGTATAAGCACTAGATTAACTGGTGATACAATTTTTTATGTGACCGGAACAAAATTTTTCTCATACTTCTGTCAATTTTGAAGCGGTTCATTGAAAACCAACAAATTCTTATTGGCTTCGACAATATTGAACACTCTGTACTCTATAAATTCGTGACATTGCCGCTTGTGTTATTATGTACAAGTTTCCGACTAATCAATTGAATATTCGATGCTGTGGACTAAGTTTCGAAAGTATTTATTAGACTATTATCATACTGACAATAATTCAGAATCACTATTTAACGAAAATTTAGAAGAAAATATGTATTTTTTACAAATTTTTAATAGATAAATATTAATTTTTTATTTAATATTGTAGTCCAGGAGGCAGTGAACTTTTTTGTACTTATTTTGCCAGTGGTTGAATATATAAAAGTATGTTCGGATGGTGATATTCAATGAAAATTTGTGAATCAGGCTAACATTTTCTGATGGGTTCACTAGATAAAAATAAAAAAAGTCCACTTATTTTCTCAGTTATAAATATTTGACATTTATTAAAGTGAATCATTTTATTAAAGGAAATAACGGTCTGGCACATCCCAAGTGGAGGAAAGTCAGCCTGGCTGAAAATATGCGGATGCAAAAATTTGACAGATATTTGAAATCCGTAACTCTGATTTTCCCTTGCTAGAAATTTAACGTATCATTTCATACTATCATAAACTATAATCAAAAGCAAGTCTGGCTGATTTACGAAATTGACAAATGTGTCTGGCAGCATCGGCATCTTAAAAACTGCAAAAATTACAACATTTTTGCTTTTATTTTCCCGGATTTGAAAATGTGTCACATGATACTATAATTTATATGATACTATGGTTCTATAAATACTATAATTTCATAGAAAACTCCGCCTGACTTACAAATCAGGTAGTTAAATAAGGAGAGGAAGCGGCATTGTATAACTGAAGCGTTGGACAAGTCTTGCAAGGCTTTTGGGATGTTCCACATTGACCAAACTATATTTGCAGCTGTAATTATAATATAAACTATCATCCGACAAATTTTTAGGACTGCGAAAATAAGGGCAATGGTTTCACTATTTTTTGTCCAATTTTTCATTTGCAAGATTTATCACCCATGCTCGCAGATTAGCCAGACTATATTTTTTACTTAACTGCATCAACGTCTCTCACTAATAGAATTATTTTTATCTCTGGAAAAAAAGTGCAGTATATTTGTACTTTCTCCGCATTTTCCGCCTCAAGCCATCGGAAAATCCCTTGCCCCCTACATATATATGAAATTTGCTTTCAATAACATACCAAATCATTCTATCGGTGTTTTCTGATTGGGAAAATAAATGCCGAAAATCTTCACTACCTCCTGGACTATTGGAATCACCCCTATAACGTTTTATTTTTTCAGATAAAAAACGGAATTTGGTATGTTTGTATATGACATAAATCAGGAATGATTGACGTATTCAATTAGTTTCGGTTGTTTCTTGTTTCACAGGGATTGACTTCAACTTATGATTTTTAAATGGTACCCTCGGTATATTTTTACTTTATTGCATAGAATATAACAATCTGAATATAATGACATAATATCGTGAGTCAACTTTTGACATTTTCGCTTAAAAAATCTAGTATTTTAAATTTCAATCTAGAGTGCAATGGCTGTGGTCAGAACGACAATTTGACTCACAATACCAAGTATGTGGTACCAACTTCTTCATAAAGAATGCTTTATTTAAATATGTTAATGAGCCACCCCCGTTTCATTTGAAAAAAATCATTGATCAAATATATTTTTTCAAGGCTCCTTGATTAAAAATTAATGATTTTAACAAAGCCATGGCACCCAAGATTGTAATTTAAAACACAATTTTTTAAGCGCAAATGTCAAAAGTTGACATATGATATGTCATTCTATTCAGAATCTCATTTTCTATGAATAAAGTAAAAAATACTGAGGATGCGTGAAAAAAAATACAATCGAAAGTTGCAGTCACTTCCGGTGAAACAGGAAGTGACCGAAACTAATTGAATACGTCCATCCATACAGTTTTATGTCATGTACTAACTACAGGGTGATTCCTGTAAGTCGGTCATGCTTTCGAGGAATGATAGGGGACGTCGAAATATTAATTTTGATATAGCACACTATGGGTCGGAAAATAGTTTTTTAAAAGTCGAAGGTATCGTTATAAAATTTCATTATAGGAATCTACCTAACAGAGACACTTTAAATGTAAAAAGAAGCGGTTTTAGTTTCAACCAGTGGCGTAGATGTGATACGCATCGGGTAATTTTTTCAAAAAAATAGTACGCCACTGATAAAAATAAAAATTTCGGAGTTTTTTTATTTACTCGGTTTATTTCCAAGAAAAAATGTCTCTTGCAACTTTCTCCTATCTAACACCATTTTGTCACAATTTAAAAAAAATATTTTTTTAATGGGAATCTTAAATACAGCGAATTATTATTTCTAGAGGGCAGAAACACATGTGCATCGTTAGCTCCCTTCATCTTGGGTAATTTTAGTACTTTTTACTATTAGCTCTAAATAAATTTTTAAAAAATTACAAATTTAAACTTTTTTTATTGTTAATAATAAAATTCGTAGTTTTAAGGTAGTTATAATAATTCGCATATTTAAGGTTCTCATTAAAAAAATATTTATTTTTAAATTGTGACAAAATGGTTAGATAGAAGAAAGTTGCAAGAGACATTTTTTCTTGGAAATAAACCGAGTAAATAAAAAAACTCCGAAATTTTTATTTTTATCAGTGGCGTACTATTTTTTTTTGAAAATATTACCCGATGCGTATCACAGCTACGCCACTCGTTGAAACTAAAACCTGCTCTTTTTACATTTAAAGTGTCTCTGTTAAGCAGACTCCTATAATAAATTTTATAACGATGCCTTCAACTGTTAAAAAACTATTAAAGAATATCTTTAATTTTTCAAAAACTTTAACACCTTGTATCTTGCGTAAGAGGCATTTCCGACCCATAGTGTGCTAGATCAAAATTAATATTTCGACGTCCCCTATCATTCCTCGAAAGCATGACCGACTTACAGGAATCACCCTGTATAAATAAAAAAGTTATAGGGGTGAGCCACTTTTGAAAAACACCCAGTATATTATAAGCGAGTTTCAAGTTTATAAAATAGAAACAATGGAATGGTGGTCTGTGTAACGATTTTGATGTCATAGGTAGTGTTGGGCAGAATCGTCTTTTTTGAGAATCGAGTACTGTGTATTCGAGAACTATCAAGGATCGAATACTTTTCCGAGTACCGAATACTCGAATACAAAACTAACGTCAAGCCAGATTGCAGTGCTTGCCTGATCGTTATTCATAGAAAAGAGATATACTGATCGTTATTAATCATGACACAAAGAAAACAAGGTATGATCGATAGCGGCTCCAATTTCATTCAGTTTGCGCATATCATCTGTGACGTCACTAAGCCATATAAAAAAATCCATATTGTTCAATTGCCACCCGTGATTGCAACTAATAAAAAAATACATAAAATAGGGAAGAATTAGGACATAACCACTAAAGTTATGTCAAATCCTCATAATATATTTGGTCAAATCATTGAGGTTGGCATTTGAAAAGCTAAAGGCGTGAACTCGTAATCGCAAAAATCGAGTTTCGAATTTACTGGTGACCGAAAATTTCAGACTCGGACACAAAAGTAGTAACGCGTGTCATATTTACTTTAAATTTTTAATACTTGTTGGTATTCGAGTACCGGATCGCGAGTACTCGAGTTCAACGAGTACTTTGAAGAATCGAGTAAGTATTCGATTCTTATACTCGAGTACCCCATCACTAGTCATAGGTTACTAAATAGTTATTGATTATATTTAAAATCGTATTTTAATTCTTTTTCTAATATCACAAACTCGGTCCACAGCTTGATAGAAATGAAGCACGGTCCAGTTTACTTCCGCATCATTTCTCCATAATATAAAGGTCTTCCAAATCGACTTTTTTCATACTACGAAAGCAGTCGAATTTTTACCCTACTTTGGGGCCGTTTTTCAAAATGCTGCGGTTCCCATTATACAACTCCCAACTCCAACTCTTTATTAAATTTTCGCGACCCGATTCATTTCTCTCACCAGGAGCGGGCGGTGAAATTTTAAGTAAGGGGACATTTATATATTTATTATTACAAATAGGTAGGTTTAAGAAAAATTAATAATAACCATCTATCAAAGAGTGAAAACGAAATTATATTACCACGCGTTTTGATTTTTAGAACTTTCAACTGTATTTTGGAACGGATTAATCATTTGAGAACAAACAAAATTTTGAATAAAGATTTTTGTTTCTGAAAATGTTAATAATAAAAAAGTTTTAGTTTAAATACCAATGTTTAGATAAATCTTTCTCAAGGAATATGATTGAAATGAGGATACCTTTGTTATAGAATTGATAATTTTGATATTTTTAGCCTTACAAATACAGGGTCCGGCAATAGTGCGTCAGGCATCTGTAGCTCCTAGAATAAAAAACTTAGAAATTTTGTTTCAGTGCAAACCTAAAGTATGTACTAGGATGCATTTTAGGGAAACATTTTAACTTCTATAGGGTGGCCCAAAAATGTGAGTGGATCGGGATGATTTTTTTTAAACGGAACACCCTGTATAGTATTGCATTTTTGGCTTACTTTCAGATCACTTTACATAATAATAAGATATGACTAAATATATTTCGATAGTTTCAGAGATATTAATAAATAAATAAAAAATATATATTTTTCAGCCTTTCTTAAAAAAAAAATATTAAAAATACCAGAACCGTCCTGAAGTCAAAATTATATTAGGTATTTAGTTTAGCTGGTCTGCACTTACTTTGCTATAAATATGGTAATCGTAAATTATACAGGATGCTCAAAATTCTACGCCAAACTTTCTAAAATATAAAATAGTTTTTCTTTGCTTTTTCAAATGAAACACCCTGTATATTATTTTTTAAATAGATGGATAATTAAAAAATGAACATTTTTGTATTTAGGGTATTTCATAATTTTTAACGGTTTCGTAGATATTCGCGGTTTTATATTTCATATGGCATTTTCCACAGTAAATTTTTATTAAAGACACCCAATGATTTTTCTCTCCTATTTTACCGTTGAGAGAGCCATATGAAATAATACTGTGTGGTATCTGCGAAACCATTAAACATTTTGAAATACTTTAAATACAAAAAAAATATTCATTTTTTAATTCTACGTCTAATAAAAATATAATATACAGGGTGGTCCTTTTGAAAAAACAAAGAAAAATTATTTTATATTTTAGAAAGTTTGGCGTAGAATTTTGAACATCCTGTATGATTTAACATTACGATATTTGTAGCATAATGTATAGGTATACCATCTAAAGTAAATACCTAACATAGTTTTGATTTCTGGATAGTTCTTGTATTCATAATAATTTTTTAGTGAAGGTTGAAAAATATATCTTTTTTATTTATTTATTAATATCTCTGAAACTATCGAAATATATATTTACTCATATCTTATTATTATGTAAAATGATCTGAAAGGAAGCCAAAAATGCAATAATATACAGGGTGTTCCATTTAAAAAAAATCATCCCAATCCACTCACACTTTTTTGAGTATATAGAATATACATAGAAGCTAAAATATTCTTCTGAAATACTTCCTGATACATACTTGACGTTTACACTTAAATAAAATTCCCTATAATGCCCGACGCGCTATTGCCGGACCCTGTATAAACTAGATTTGATACAGTTGTTTGGTTGGCCACAGGCCTGTAAAAGACTCTGGAGTACATACTTAGATTTGTATTTTGTCAACGTTACGATTAATATATAATCTTCATCAGGACTATACGATGTTCCGTAACTCCTGAGTACAGTTATATTCACTTCAAATGAGCTGGGAAAACTCTAAATTCTGACTTAAAGTATTACCAGCATCTGGCTAACACAAGCCAGAAAATAAAAATTTGTGGGAACATTAACATAGACATTATTGTATTGGAACAATTTCAGCTTTCTGGCATGTGCTAGTTAGAGGCTAGTAGAACTTTAATTTAGAGTTTTACCAGCTCGTTTGAAATGAATATAACTGTACGCTAGAGTTCTGAACATAGGATAGTCCCGATGAAAATTATACAGATTGTTAATTTGTTTATTACTCGCGGCAAGAGCTTTATGGTTGAAATATGGCAACCTCGGCCCGCTCGTCGAGGGACGATGCGACGCGACGCGCGACGGGACGAATCGGAGCTTAGCTTAGTACTCATTTGGAATGTAGGCAGTGTTGCCATTCTGTTCCCCAATAAGTAACCGTCCAGTTAACAATCTGTATATTAATTGAAACGTTGAAAAAAAAACACATTTAAGAATTCCAAACTCTTACTGGCTTATAACTAACCAAACAACTGTATCAAATTGCAAAATTGGGGTCATTAAAAAAATAAAAATTCTAGAAAAAACTAAATTGACTGTTTAAAAAGGCGTCCATTTTCCTTAAAGAGACTTGATTTTTAAATTAAAAAAAAGACGACGAGTCTTATTCCTTTTTAATTTAAACTGACTGTTTCCTATTCTAAAAACTACAATGTTTTGTATTTTTCTTCCTTGCCTTCCATGGACTGTACGCCTCTGTTCCCCACATTCTTCTCTGTCTCAAATCGAACCGATTTTTTTCGAATTTTTCTCGACGGAAAAACTAATAAGAAAATTCGCGTAACTGTCGCAGTGAAATCAATTTTCGTATATCGAATGATTTATGGACGTTCTTAGTCGTTACCCAGTTTTTTCCTTGATTCATTCTTTTTCGCCTTTTTTTTCGAAAAAGTGAGGAAAATGGAAATGGAACAATGTATTTTAAATTTGACTTTAAAAGAACTGGGTCAGCGGGAGAAGATATGGATAGTGTTTTGTCGCGTTTGAAAAATAGTTATTTTCGAACCAAGGCTTCTTTTTAAGATCTGTGGTTTTACCTAAACTATCTAAAATATTTTCAGCACTACAATGTTGCCGTATTATTTGAAGAGAGGTAGTTATTATATACCACAACCAAACCAAACCCTTTTGAAAAAACAAAGAAAAATTATTTTATATTTTAGAAAGTTTGGCGTAGAATTTTGAACATCTTGTATGATTTAACGTTACGATATTTGTAGCATAGTGTATAGGTATACCATCTAAAGTAAATACCTAACATAGTTTTGAGTTCAGGATAGTTCTTGTATTTATAATAATTTTTTAGTGAAGGTTGAAAAGTATATATTTTTTATTTATTTATTAATATCTCTGAAACTATCGAAATATATATTTACTCATATCTTATTATTATGTAAAATGATCTGAAAGGAAGCCAAAAATGCAATAATATACAGGGTGTTCCATTTAAAAAAAATCATCCCAATCCACTCACACTTTTTTGAGCCACCCTATAGAAGTTAAAATATTCTTCTGAAATACTTCCTAATACATACTTTACATTTACACTTAAATAAAATTCCCCATAATGTCCGACGCGCTATTGCCGGACCCTGTATAAACTAGATTTGATACAGTTGTTTGGTTGGCCACAGGCCTGTAAAAGACTCTGGAGTACATACTTAGATTTGTATTTTGTCAACGTTTCGATTAATATATAATCTTCATCAGGACTATACGATGTTCCGTAACTCCTGAGTACAGTTATATTCACTTCAAATGAGCTGGTAAAACTCTAAATTCTGACTTAAAGTATTACCAGCATCTGGCTAACACAAGCCAGAAAATAAAAATTTGTGGGAACATTAACATAGACACATTTTTGTATTATTTAATTTATTGTATTGGAACAATTTCAACTTTCTGGTATGTGCTAGTTAGAGGCTGGTAGAACTTTAATTTAGAGTTTTACCAGCTCGTCTGAAATGAATATAACTGTACGCTAGAGTTCTGAACATAGGATAGTCCCGATGAAAATTATACAGGTTGTTAATTTGTTTATTACTCGCGGCAAGAGCTTTATGGTTGAAATATGGCAACCTCGGCCCGCTCGTCGAGGGACGATGCGACGCGACGCGCGACGGGACGAATCGGAGCTTAGCTTAGTACTCATTTGGAATGTAGGCAGTGTTGCCATTCTGTTCCCCAATAAGTAACCGTCCAGTTAACAATCTGTATATTAATTGAAACGTTGAAAAAAAAACACATTTAAGAATTCCAAACCTTACTGGCTTATAACCAACCAAACAACTGTATCAAATTTCAAAATTGGGGTCATTAAAAAAATAAAAATTCTAGAAAAAACTAAATTGACTGTTTAAAAAGGCGTCCATTTTCCTTAAAGAGACTTGATTTTTAAATTAAAAAAAAAGACGACGAGTCTTTTTCCTTTTTAATTTAAATTGACTGTTTCCTATTCTAAAAACTACAATGTTTTGTATTTTTCTTCCTTGCCTTCCATGAACTGTACGCCTCTGTTCCCCACATTCTTCTCTGTCTCAAATCGAACCGATTTTTTTCGAATTTTTCTCGGCGGAAAAACTAATAAGAAAATTCGCGTAACTGTCGCAGTGAAATCAATTTTCGTATATCGAATGATTTATGGACGTTCTTAGTCGTTACCCAGTTTTTTCCTTGATTCATTCTTTTTCGCCTTTTTTTTCGAAAAAGTGAGGAAAATGGAAATGGAACAATGTATTTTAAATTTGACTTTAAAAGAACTGGGTCAGCGGGAGAAGATATGGATAGTGTTTTGTCGCGTTTGAAAAATAGTTATTTTCGAACCAAGGTTTCTTTTTAAGCTCTTTGGTTTTACCTAAACTATCTAAAATATTTTCAGCACTACAATGTTGCCGTATTATTTGAGAGAGGTAGTTATTATTACCTTTAGTTATGTTAAAAGGGGGATACATTTTTGGAAACTATTTTCATATCTAATAGTTTTTTTTATTATACTACCTATGTAATAGTTTTCGAGATAAAAGATAAAACATGTGTAAAATTGACAAAACATACGACACGGAGTATTGTAGCTAAACGATTAGATTTTTACAAATTATAAGTTTTGGGTTCGATGAAGGACCTATTAGAGCTGCAGAGTGTCCGAAATAAATAAAAAATTTTATTATTTTATTTTTTTTAAATGGAACACCCTGTATATTATTTTATTTTTAGATTCTACGATTGAAATAAAGGTAAATTTGATTGAGGTTTATTATACTTAAACCTTGCTGTTTTTGAAATACATATATTCAATTTTGTGAAATTGTAGTAAAAATTTTAAGGCTTCATTTCTCCAAGGGTAGGAAAGTTTTTAATGGTAATTATATTGAAGTTTATTTATTAATCAGATATTGTGTTGTAATAATAAAAATACTACTACCTTATACAGAGTGTCTAAAAATTTATTTTAAATAATTACTAGCTTTAAACGGCAATATCTTGTTTAATTTAAATGGAACACCCTGTATAATTTTCGAGAATTAAATGCACAATTTAATTGTCTTTCAAATTGTATTAAACCATTTTTTACCTATCTCTTCAAGTTTTTGTAGAGAATGTATTTTCTTATAATTTGGAGCTCATTTATCAATATACCCATGGAATATTGAGATTTTAGATTTTTTTAATGCAACCTGTGTACAAAATGTACAGGTGCTTAGAACGATAATATTGCCCATATAAGCCCATCAATTAAATATACCACCATTATTTCCGCTCAAAAAATTAGTTAACTACCTACTTAATTGAGATAGTTAATAAAATTATTCTAAATAAATGTGGACTTGAATCAGAAATATATAATATAATAATAAGTTATGAAAATGAACGTCCTGTTGTTATAAATATGCGTTCGTCAAAAAGTTAAATAAAATTTATAATGTGTTACATTTTACAACACTGTCTAATACACATACAAAATTGAGTTTTTTAGTGTTTGGAGCAATTTTATTATTAATCAACGCAAACAGTCAATTAATGTGGTTTGATGTAATTGAAAACTGGGATCATATTAATTGGTCTTCTTTGACAAATATTTCAAGAGTTTTTTTTTTATTTTTTTAATGGAATAAGCGAATTATATCGACAATATTAGTATCTGTACTCTTTGAAAATTTGTTACATCTTAAAAAATAATCTAAAATGTCAATATTTCATAGGTATATTGGTAAAAATGAGGTCTAAATAGTAAGAAAATGCATTTTCTACGAAAAATTGAAGAGAAATGTAAGAAATGGTGTAATACAATCTGATAGACAATTAAATTGTGCATCTGATTCTCGTAAAATATACAGGGTGTTCAATTTAAATTACCTAAACAAGTTATTGTCGTTTAAAGCTAGTAATTATTTAAAATAAATTTTTAGACACTATAAGGTAGTATAATTTCTATTATTGCAACATAAAATTTAGTAAATAGAAAAACTTAAATGCGTCTAGAGAAATGAAGCATTAAAATTGTTACTGTATTTTGATAAAAACGTAAATATTTCAAAAACGGTTAAAATGCGGTAATCTTTAATCAAATTTACCTTTATTTTAATCGTAGAAACTAAAAATGTAAGAATATACATGGTGTTCCATTTAAAAAAATACAACTTTGATATTTTTATCTGTATATCTTGTAAAAATATTTTCAAATTGTAGTATAGTTATTCACCACATACTACACTCCGTGTAGTATGTGGTGAATAACCCTGTATGATTTAAAAAATCAAAAGACTAATAAAATTGCTTTTTATTGATATATCATATTCGTATACCTAAACCTTCCGGTTTTTTAAGTAGAGCTATTTAACAATACACTATAAGAATGTATGCTATTTTAAAGACGTTGACGTTCAGACATAGACCTTTATATTCATGGAGAAATCCAGGAAATAAACTGGACTAACTTAATATTTTACACTTTTTTTAGCAACGTTTATCTTAGTCGATCTCACAAAACGAACAGTAAGTTAAAAAATAATCTAACACGTTTTAGTTTAGGAGTGCAAACAGTGCGTATGTACAAAGTGCATAATGTAGTGCAAAAATGGTACCATAGCTACTTGTTTATGTACAGTCTTAAATAACTAAGGGTACTTCCAATCAAGTTCTCGAATTGGATAAATCTGGATTAATATATTAGTATTTAAGTACTTAAAAAGAGTACATTAGAGATTTTTCACCCTGTATCATATCAAAAGAGAAGCATTACAAATATTGAAAAAAACATTTAGTAAAGACATTTATTGTCTAGTTCATCCAGTATATACAGTCAAAGAATATTCGTAGTAAAATAAATATTCTTTGGTACAGAGTTTGATTTTATTTATTTTGTTCTGTTTTTTAACAGGCATTATTTTTTTTCTCTTTGAGCCAGAATAGTAATTGAAAAAAGAAATTATAGGATTTTTATTAAATTTTAATATGTATTACCAAAAATGACGAATGTTACAGTTATTGATATACAGGTAGTATTATACTACGTATTTTTAAAATCAAAATAAGTTCATTGGACACAATTTACCTTTATACAAAAGTGCTTCGTTTGTCTGTCAGAGGGCATCATACTTTAAAAAAATAAACACTTTTTTTCAGATATTTTAAGAACCGTAATTCCGATTTTAATGATTTTTTGGGTGTCTATGTTTTGCTAAGTGCTTTGTTAAATGTCAATTTAACTTTAACAGAAATCAAGAAAAAGTACGGGAAGGGTGAAAACTACCCCCACCCCTACATAAATTTTAGTATAAATATTTTCCAAGTCTACCGACGACCGATTTTTTTGTCGTAAAATGATTCTTCTAGTATTTACTACATTTTTGTCTCTTGTAAAAAAAGGCCACCGCGCACCGCGCATACTTGTGGAGGAAAAAAATATTTTTTCGAAGCTGACTTCCAGAATATGTTTTTTGTCACGTCAAGCTATGGAGCTATTATGCTTTAATAATCTAGTTGGTGAAAATACACACATGGCCAAAATGATTGCATACATAGTATATCGTTTAAAATATACGGAAAGGAATTTAAATAATCTTTTTTCATACATAGCTTTGATAATCTGTAATAAACATTTTTTTTGTTAAAATGGATATGGTAAACAATGTTTATCGTTCAGACCCTATATTATTACAAATTCTTGTACATTTCGATTTGTGGTCTCTTGGGTTTCAGAAGAAGTTTGACCATTGTTTTGGCCTTAACATTCCTAGAAACATTATTTCACAGTTTAATAGAGTCAGAATAGTAACACTGTCTCAACAGGGCTACCGGCAAGTTGCAATAGCTGAAACTGTAGGAGTTAACCAAAGCGATGTTTCACGAATATTAAAAAAAATCATGGACACAAACGAGGTTACAGACCGGCCTGGAAGAGGTAGAAAGAGAGTTAGTGCTGCCGTGCAAGACCGTCAAATATCCCTAATTGCACGACGCCAATCCCCTGCTTTCTAGTACTGCTATTAAAAATGAGTTAGCTCGTCTTGAAGGAGTAAATGTTTCAAGAAAGACCATAGCAAGAAGACTCCATGACAGAGGATTACATTTAAGGAGGCCTCTACGTGTTCCGAAGCTTAATTTACAGCACAAAATTACGCGACTACAATGGGCTGAGGAGATGAGGGCAAATGGACCTAATTGGAATTTCGTCATGTTTAGCGATGAAACAAGAATAGACCTAGTGTCAGACTCGCGACGAACTTTGGTCTGGAGAGCATCTGGAAGACGAGCACGCTTGAATGCAGCTTAACCCCGTGTCCCGTTTCAAGGGGGAAGCATTATGATATGGGCAAGTATAATGCACTGACCTGGAACGCCTCTTGTTTTTATTGATGGAACAATGACAGGTGCCTCACATCTTACAGACGCTGTAGAGCCTATTGTGCGTCCATTTCGAGGGGCAGTGGGGGATGAATTTGTTTACATGGACGATATTGCTCCTCCCCATCGTACTTTAGCGGTTCGCGAATTTTGTGAAGAAGCGGATATAAGAAAACTGTGGTGGCCACCGATGTCTCCAGATATGAATGTGATCGAGCACGCTTGGGACATGCTAAAACGCCATATTGCCAAAAGGAATGATCCCTCCGTACCTTAAATGAATTGAAAATTGCTGCTCGCGAAACATGGGAAACCATTCCTCAACATCTTCTAGACAACTTAATTGAGAGAATGCCACGTCGCTGTCGCCTCACAGCTTGCATTGAGGCTCGAGGAGGCAATACAGACTATTAGTTGTGAGAAATAATTAAAATTGTTTTCAATATTTTCTGTTTAAAATGAAATTTGTGTTTGTTGATTTTCACTCATTATGAAATAAAATTATAATAACAGCCTAGTTGCACTTAGATTTTTAATTTTATATTAGTTAGTCTTGTAGTAAGCTAATATGTCCAAAAATATAAAAAGAATCATATTAGGTCCAAAATAAAATAAAAATATCGTTATATGCAATAATTTTGGCCATGTGTGTATGGAATTTTATGTTAGTATCATACATTATATTTGACAATAAGCTTCATAACAACCTTAAAAAAATTAATAAATTTTAAATTAATTAACGTTCGGGTTTATTTTTGATTGATGCCCTCTAACGGACTAACGAAGCACTTTTGTATAAAGGTAAATTATGTGCAATTAATTTATTTTGATTCAAAAAATACGTCGTTGTTCTATGTCCACGGAATATTGGAACTCCCTGTATATTTTGTAAGTTTGCTTTGGAAAAATATATTCTCCAAAAATGTTTTTCTCAAAAACTATGCGATGTGGCGTTTTTTACAAGAGAAAAAAATTTAGTAAATACTATAGAGACCATTTTACGAAAAGAAAATCTGTGGTTGGTGGAGTTGGATTTATACTAAAATGTATGGGTAGGGGTAGGGGTAGTTTTCACCCTCATTTCACCCCCTTTGGCCAAAAACCCTATAATTTAAAATTACAGAATGCTTTAGCTGTAAAATTAAAACAGCGAAAGCCTGTTAAAAGAGAGACCAAATAAAATTTCAACACTGTACAAAAATTTGGTAAAGAAAAATCTCTAATTTAGCGTTATATAAACAAAATAGAAAATAAAAAACAGCTAAAACTGAAGAAACGGTATTATACAATAATTTGAGTAAAATCAACAAAGGACAAACATCGAGAAAATCTTCCATTAGTCTATTACAGGACAAAAAAATAATTGGTACGTACAAAAATCTACTGAAAAATTTTAGTAATGTACAATCGAATTGGGTTTTTTGAAAAAATTATCGGGCCTACTCTATATAATCGGTTATTCTTTCTCTTAATAAACGAATGTACAAACACAAAACGAAAAAATAAATCTAATTTACAAAATAAAAAGTTTTGGTTGACGCTTTGGCATTAGTGCAATGTGGTGACAAAGGTTGACATTGATGCCCTCTGCTAACTGTCTTGTTTTATTCCTTTTTATTATTATTTTCATTTATTTAATTACCTTTAAACATATAGTAGAGTTTCCAAAAAAATACTTTTAAACATCAATTTATTATAATTTGTTTTATTAAGTATTTTCTGTTTTTGTTTTTACTTTATACGACTGTTTTAATTGCACGTGGTATGTTATGTTAAGGGTATTTTTTAATTAAATTTAGTACGTTAAATAATTATTATACAGGGATATACAAGTGTTGAATATTTTTTATAGTTAGTAATTATCTTCTAATTACTAATTCATTAAAAAATAAGTGCGGTAGTAAATGTCTGAAAAAACCTCTACTGAACTGTCCTCTACTGAATAGTAGATGACCAGGGATAGGTCCAGTGACCAGCTTGTATAGGGTGGGTCAAATAGGAGGCTTTTAAAAGGAACATCCTTTTCTATAGAAGATAGACAAAAACTAATATTGGTGTCTGGAGCCCAATTTTTATCAAAAACATGATGGTGAAAACCGCACATCGATATCTGTTACCGTTTCGGAGTTACGGGGTGTTTTTCAAAAATGTGCATTTCTAACAAATCGCTGTAACTTTTGTTATGGAAAATTTTATATTTTTATGAACACATTTCCAAAGCACTTTTTTACGTAGAATTTAATGGTTTAAGTACCTATACTTTTTTTTTAAATTAATATAATTTAAGAGTTATCAACAGAAAATTTAATTTTTTATATGGGACACCCTGTATATTTTTAAATAACTGATAAGAACTTCAAATTACCTTTCAAAAAATGTAGCACACTTGATATTTTGTTATAGTCCCATTCAGAATACAGAATTCTTAAAAAATTGCCACTTTTAACTAGTAGGCTTTCTACCCCTTATTGATGATCTGCGCCTAACTCGGAAACATATTTTTCCAGCAAGACGAGGCACCGCCACAGACCACTGAAGTTATCAGCAAATTTTTGCAGCCGATTTCGAGAATAATTGAATAGCTAACCAAGATCCCAGCCGTTGTGGACTTGTGCCTATGGATTTTTATCTTTCTTCTTCTTCTTATCACGCCCTCTCCTGCCGAAGGTTGACGATCCAAATGGCAATTGTGGCTCTGGAAACTGCAGCCAGGAAGATTTCCGCAGACGAGCGTTCAAACCATCTCCTTAAATCTTTTAGCCATGAGTTCTGGCGTCTTCCTACTGATCTTTTCTCTTGCACTTTTTCCTCTATTATGAGGCGCAGTATTTCGTATCTACCACCTCTCATCACATGACCCAGGTATTGCATTTTTCTTTCCTTGACGGTGTTCAATATCTCTTTTTGTTTCTGCATGCGCTGGAGTACTTCATCGTTGGTGATCCTTCGTACCCATGAGATTCACAGCATCCATCTGTACACATACATTTCGAAGGCTTCTATTCTCTTTTCAGTCTGTGAATCCAGTGTTCAGCTCTCACATCCATAGAGCAACATAGAGAAGACGTAGTATTTTTATCTTTGCGGAATGGGATGAATGATTTTTTTAATGATTTTTAAATTTCCCGTATATTCTAGACAAGAATAGAAGTACTTAACGGTTATGCGAGGGTATCTTTCACCCTCATTGAGTTAATGAATTCCGCGAGAAATATTCAAAAACGGTCCCGTCTGTCCATAACAGAAGACGATATGTCGATTTATTATATTTTAATTGCTGCTCACAGCTAGAATATTTTTGCATCACAGCTGGCGACGTTCAAAGCCTACTTATTCAAAGTGGGCGAATTTTTATAAACTCTATATCTCGAAGAGGAATCGAGCAAAATATTAAGTGTGCTATATTATTGGAAAGGTAATTTTAAACTTTTCAATGAATTAAAAATATACAGGGTGTCCCATATAAAAATCAATTTTTCTGTTAATAACTCTTAAATTATTAATTTAAAAAAAAATATACTTAAACCATTAAATTCTAGGTAAAAAGACACTTTGGAAATATTTTCATAAAGATAAAAAATTTTACATAGCAAAAAAGTTACAGCGATTTGTTAAAAATGCAAATAATCTCCTATAGAAAAGGGTGTTTCTCTTTAAAAACGTCTTAATTTTTTTTACAATTCTAGAGAAATCAGTAAAAGTTGGAGTGCAAGTCATCAAAGACGTCGAAAGTACTACCAAGGGCGCACTTTTTCCTTTTCCATATATTGTTATACCTACTGTTACACTGGTTAAAAAAAGACGACATGTTGACGCATCAAGTAAACGAATTGGTCGATAAAAAGGCTAGATGTTGGTAGTCATGGCAAATGTTGCCTGTTGTCACGAGATTTTTTTTTGCAAATCCGACATTTGTCATTTTCAATTTTATTTCGAGTCTTCTTTGACGATTTTGAAATTAAATGTGCGATTTTCATAGCAATAAAATGCCAAAACCACTGAAAAGTTGGAATCAGTAACTTATCTCGTTTCTACTCAATTATTTTAAACAGGAAATAGATCTAGCTAGCCATTTTTGGCGTTAAAAAGCGTTAGAGAGGTAAAAATTGATATATTGTTGCTATAATTTTTGCGGCTTTTGTTGAAAATACATAGATCTTTTTTGTGATTTTGAGAATTGTGAGTAGAATCTCACAAAAAGTGAAGATTACTGTTCACCAATTAGAACTTCATTTATTAAAACTAAAAGAGTGTCGGACTTCCATTGTCTTTATTTATTTTTGCTTACACAACGTTTCGGTCAGAAGTATCACTGACCGTTATCAAGTGTGAACTGGTTTCGAAGAACTTTATTTAATTAGAATTTGTTTGTGTAATACTCATAGACAAAGTAATAATGTAGACATAAGGAAATATTTGTATGTATATGTATTGTATCTAAAATTGAAGTGAAAAATCGGTGACAAAGTTACGAATTTTAAGTCAGAGGAGAAAAGAAACCGTGGCAACATTGCGACGTGCTTTAGTCAACTATTTTGATGACGTGCATGCCAAATTCTATTGATTTTCTTATATGCATACGTCATACAACGCACTAAAATAAACATAACCTCTTAAAAAATACCCTGTAATAGCCGCCCCCAGTTATAGGAAACGGAGCCAAATTTATCAATCCACTAACAGTGTAAATATAACTCGATTTGAACAGGGATGGGGGTTAGTGGGAGGTTAGGTAGTTTAATCCGGTCGTATTAAATTTCATTTGAGCTCCGGACGCAGCTGGATATGCCATCCAGTCATTATTCTCGATATTATTATTATTTGCGTTTGGTCTGGCCAAAAGCTTTGGATTGGAGCGGTTACCCGTTGCGATCTACGGGTTTATGAGATCGCTAGTAAAGTACGTTTACGTGTTTGTAATTGACATTACGTAAAATAACAGATTGCTGTCAGTGAATATATTGAGTTATGGAGTGTAGAGATGAGGAGAAATATCTCTTATGGGACTTTATTTGAAAAAGTGGCCACAAAAATGGGAAGAATGACCACAGTGGTGCTAATGACGCATAAGCCTGGGTTTACATGCATCCGTAATGCGTCGTCCGTCGTTGATTTTATGCAATTTTATTGGTTTATTTGAAAAATGGCAAATCACACATAAGTGGTATAAACCGGGTGCCTCTCGAAAGTAGCTTACCCCTATAACTTTTTTAATTTTTTAGATAAAAAAACGAGATTTGGTGTGTTAGTATATGAAATACATTAGGATTGATTGACGTATTCAATTGTTGTGGGTTACTTCCTGTTTCACCGGAAATTTCTACAATTTTTGATTTTTAAACGGCACCCTCGGTATATTTTTACTTTATCCGATAAAAATGACACTCTGAGTAGAATGACATATCATATGTCAACTTTTAAAATTCTCAGTTAAAAAAAATGTGTTTTAAATTTCAGTCTAGAGTGCCATGGTTGTGTTAAAACACTAATTTTTAATCAAGGAGCCTTGGAAAAATAAATTTGATCGTCTAATGTTTTTCGTGCCTTGTCTTGGTTAAAAGATGCCCAAATAGTATTTTTAATTATATCTAATTTTTTCAAATGGAACAAGGGAAGCTCATTAGCATATTTGGAAAAAACATTTTTTACGAATAATTTGGTACCACGCACTTGGTATTTCGAGTCAAATTATTGTTATAAACCGCATGTAACAAGTTACAATTTCAAATAAACCATAATCTAAAATGTCAAGTTGACATATAAGATATGTCATTCTACTCGAGTGTCATTTTTATCCCATAAAGTAAAAATATAACGAGGGTGCCATTTAAAAATCAAAATTTGTAGTCATTTCCGGTGAAACAGGAAGTGACCAAAAACAATTGAATACGTCAATTAATCCTAAATTATGTCATATACTAACATACAAAATCTCGTTTTCTTATCTCAAAAAATAAAAAAGTTATAGGGGTGAGCCACTTTTGAGACGCACCCGGTATGTGATTGGAGTGACGGAACGACGGACGACGCATTACGGATGCATATAAACTCACCTTAAATCTAAAAAATGAAAAGTAGCCATAGATAAGAGAATAAAAGTAGCATAACCAAACATTACCCCAAAAAGCTTTGTTTTTATTTTTTAGAATATAAAACAATTATTTTTATATAATATTAGAGGTCCAGTCTATTGCTGCTGAATAAAAATCGATAGGTAATTTATTTCATGTGACTTGAAAATAAAATTTGTATTTTTTGAAACCCGCGCCTTCACGTCAAATGTTTATCTCTTTTGAATCATTTCCTGTTCTAAAAATTTTCGGCGCATATTTTAAATTTTACGTTTTTGCTACAGCAGCGCCATCTTAAGTCTCCATTTTTTATGACCATTTTTAATGCACGAAGACATTTTTCCTTACCTCTACACTCCATATATTGAGCCCCCGGAAGATATTTAGGTCTATTAAGGCCCCCACAGACGTTCAGGTTTTTTGTGCTTCTTAAGGCCAACTGAGAGTAAGCGCCAAAACTATGCCCCGGACAATAAAAATCAAGAGATAAAAATTGTTTAGAAATGAATGGAGACTTAAGAAGAAAATAATTTTTATTTTAAGTTAGTGGTGTACCTATTTCTTCTTCAAAAATATTCGATGTAAAACCCGTATGGATAGCACTGGTTGAAATAAATAAAATTGCTTGTGCAACAAAAAAACTATTTTGATGTAAGAAGACGTATATTAAGTTTCATAAAGATATCTGTAATAAAATCAGAGTTATTACAAAAAAAGTTTTTTTTCTAGAAAATTTTACCACCCTGTATCTCAGAAATTAATATGTTTAGGATATACATTCATATAAAGCTTTTCTCTTAGAACAGGTCCAAGAATCGCCCCCCTAAATATTAGCATGTCATTAAGGAACACCCTGGATGTTTTAGACATATTTATGCAATTAAATGTTTCGTTATATTTCGTACATTATAAAAATTATGCAGATCATACTGTGAACAGTTCTGACTTATAACGAAACCCATCGGCAAGTAACGGGGATGTCAATGTTAGTCCGGAACTAATGTGAACTAAAGACTTAGTTCAAGGAACTATTCCTCTGGAGGAAATACAACTGTGGAACTAGTTCCTCCCAAGGAACTCGAATTCCCATCTCTATTCTCTCTTATAATGCCATAAACTGTCATTGTTCATTATAGAAATCTAGAATATTATAATTCAAAACATTTTACCCTTTTAACATAACATTACGTAGCGTACACGAAATTAGTTAATACATATTTTTTTCGGAAACTCTATTTTATCGATACCAGCTTTCAAACCATCAACAGTTAGCATCGGTACTCTATGACAGTGGCGCTTCGGGCGGCCGCGCGGCCCCCAACACTGGCCCCGGCCGCGCCGCCGTCCCTCACCACCTGGTGCGTGACGATGGCGGCGCCGCCGGTACCATTTTTGGCGCGACCCGCGAGCATCGTGCAGTGCTACACTCTAGTGGGCGGTTGGAGAACCATGGCAGCCAGACGTACCTTCATGGCGTCGGGATGGCCGGGGCCGGCGGCGTTGCTCAGGCCGCCCCTCGGTCCCGTAGTGTAGATGGCGTCGGCGGGTATGCCGCCCGGCCCCAAGTTGGTGTGCGTTTGGTTGTTGGTGAGGTGGTGGGCGGTCTTTTCGATGTCGACTTTTTGCCTGGAAAATAAATCGCAATTAGAAGTGTATTATGTTACAGTATGTGCAGTGTTTTCCAAATTTATATTAAAGGCGGCTCCTTTTTGTACAGGGTGAGCGGAACTCGATGTCTCACCTTTATTATGAGAAAACGAAAAATAATAAAAAAATCTGAAAAGAGGATTTTAAATGGGACTAAATAAAGTGTATTTTAAGCCAAATTTGCATATTTCTCCATATTTGGAAATTGATATAATGACGTCATCGATTTTTATTTTCCCAGAAACATACCTATAGTTTGGCATATTTAAATAGAGCTGATTTTTCTGAACAAATTTTATAAACAACAGAATTTGCTATCTCATTCCATTAAAAAATTACAAGCAAATTTGTAAAAAAAATAATATTTTAAAATTCGCAATCATCATGATTTAAACAAGTAGCCTTTGAATAAAATAGAAAAGTCGCATCTATCAATTAAACTAATTATTAACAAGCAGTCAAACAATTTTTGTCATTTGCCTTGTAAAAATGTTCACGCACAATGAAAAGGTTGACATGTTATTAGTTTATGGCGAATCTCAGAAGAATCCTAGAAGAGCAGTTCAATTATACGCACGAAGATATCCGGAACGTGTTATTCCAAGCTTAAAAATGTTTGCACGATTGGAATGCAATTTACGTGCAAATAATGAGGAATTTTCTTCTCGGAAGAGAAAACAAATTGTTAAAAGGGTCAATTCTGACAATACCGTTGCGACCATTCTGCAGTATTTTGAAGACCATCCAAGGAACTCGATTCGTAAAGCCTGTCGAGAGTTGAATTTGAAATACAGTTCTCTACGAAACATTTTAAAAGAAAACGGTTATCATGATTATAAACTTCACAACTTAGAACACTTGTCAGACGAATATCAACACCGAAGAATTAATTATATTGCCCAAATGCTCGTAAAATTAGATAATGACAATCGGTTGCTTGAACATGTGTAGTGGACGGATGAAAGTCGTTTTTGTCAGTAATGGTAAGCCCAATAAAAAAATGAACATTTTTGGACTACTGAAAATCCACATTTTGTCAACCCGATGATAATCAAGAACATTTCGGAATTAACGTTTGGTGTGGTATTACTAATGGGTGTTTGATTGGTCCATATTTTTACGAGGGAAATTAAAACAGACAGCGATATTTACAATTTCTTCAAGAACAACTTCCTGTGCTTCTCGAAAATGTGTCATTGTAGTTGCGAGCAAACATGTGTTTCCCAGCATGACGGAACGCCACCGCATAAATCAAAAATTGTCCAACAATATTTAAATGAAACTTATGGAGAAAATTGGATAGGTATAAATGGACCGAGGTAGTGGGCTCCTAAATCTCCGGACTTAACCCCACTAGACTTCTTCTTGTGGGGAACTCTAAAAAATAAAGTTTACAAACACCATCTATTAATTTGGAACATTTAAAAGAAAAAATTAGAAATGCCTGCGACGAATTATCTAGAGAAATGCTTCTTAAGGCTTCAGTGAGAGAAGTAAGGCGTAGATTGGATAAGTGTTTAGAAGTAGGAGGTGGGCATATTGAAAATTTGATGTAGTGATTGCCTGTATAATACGTTGTTTCTATTGTAATAGTTATAATATATTTTGTTTTATGGCAGTTGTGTTTTGTAAGGTAAAATTACTAAATAGCACAAATTAAAAATGCTTAATTATTGACAGATGCGACTTTTCTATTTTTTCCAAATAGTCTACAAGTCTACTTGTTTAAATCGTGATTGCGAATTTTAAAATATTATTTTTTTTACAAATTTGCTTGTAATCTTTTAACGGAATGAGATAGCAAATTCTGTTGTTTATAAAATATGTTCAGAAAAATCAGCTCTGTTTAAATATGCCAAAATATAGGTATGTTTCTGGGAAAATAAAAATCGATGACGTCATTATATCAATTTCCAAATATGGATAAATATGCAAAATTGGCTTAAAATACACTTTATTTAGTCCCATTTGGTATGCCAGTGGGATGCGGTTGCCGTATTGTGGAAATTTTCATACTTGAATTTCTCAAGATGTTATGATGATTGATATAAAAAAGGGATCTTTAGTTTGCCCGTTGAGAACTCTTGTGAAAAACTCAAGCTTTCTTGTGAAAAAATTAGAAAAAAATGGTTTCATCGTTTTTCATCGTTCTCTTATCAAAAATCAAAAAATCTCAAAAATCTGAAAAGAGGTGAAAAAAACTCTTTTCAGATTTTTTTTCATTATTTTTCGTTTTCTCATAATAGAGATGAGCCATGTTCCGCTCACCTTGTACCAAAAAAAAATCACGACACCCTATTTTAGTAATTTGCAAGGTTGCGACATTAATATATGACGAGCTCTCGGGAAAACGATGAAACCATTTTTTTCTAATTTTTTCACAAGAAAGCTTGAGTTTTTCACAAGAGTTCTCAATGGGCAAACTAAAGATCCCTTTTTTATATCAATCATCATAACATCTTGAGAAATTCAAGTATGAAAATTTCCACAATATCGTAACCGCATACCACTAGAGTCATCAGCGGACAATCCCTTCTCGGGTGAATGCCTTTTTCTAGTATATAAGAAAAGTAGTTTTAGGATTTGTATTCGTTCATAGTCAATAATGGTTATTTGGTTGAAACTTTTGAAAATTAACCCTTTATAGGTTGATGGTCGCTAGATCGACCACTTTAATGCAACCAACAAATCAGTCACGTCGAAGTGTATTATCGCCCAGTTGTTTGTTATGCTTATTTCTATGCGCGGTTTGGCCATTTAATCAACCATATATATACGTTGGACGAATTGGCGCGAATAGCTAACGTAAGCGGTTGAATATTCGACCAGTGAACATTGGTAACATTGAGTTCGTTGTGTGGCATATAGGTAATAAAGGTAGTAAAGAGGCAACAAAGCAATGAGATTTTTGAATGTCCGGAGTGCGGTAGGCAGATAACATCACGTATCGGGCTTTTCAGTCACAGAAAAGCTCATGAAAGAAAACGCCTTGCGTGACCATCTTTTGATGCGTGTCGAATACTCGTCAGCGAGTAATGGCAGTATATACAGGGTGGTCCGAACTGTATTCCGGAAACTTCGGCAGCATATTCTGCAGATAAAAATAAGCAAAAAAGTTCGTATAAATGTATGTCCTAAAATGCTTCGTTTTAGAGATACAGGGTGTAGAAGTTTCATTTTTATTTCGATTTTTTCTAAATAATTTCTGAAAAAACGTCAATATTTCCATGAAAATGGTGTCTAGGAGTTTTTTGATATGAGAAATTTGATTTGGAATTAATATGACTCCTACTGGTAGAGGGCGCTACCTACATGTGTTTTAACTGTTTTGAAGCTCAATAACTTTTTGTCCGTACCTGTAGAAAACTACCGAAGGAAAAAATATACATCTCTTTGACTTTCTACGTAAAAAATATCTCTTTGTAAAAATCGCTACGAGTAACCGTTCTCAAGATATTTAGAATGGAAATTGTCGATACATGTCATTATTGACGAAAAATAAACACGCTGATAGTTGAAGAATTTTGGTTTTTCGGGTTATTAGGCCGTCGTCGGTTAGAATTGCTTCCTAACGTTTCGCTAGCACTAGCTAGCATTTAATTTTTATCTGAAAAAATAAGAAAGTTATAGGGGTGAGCCACTTTTGAGACGCACCCGCTATAAGATGTAAAAAATAGTGTACCAAAAAGTGAAAGATACTATAGATAAAAATAAATTAAATATTTCCTATTAACATATGCCCCAAAATGAATTCCTGACTTTCGGTTGTTTCCTCTCGTCTCGTTCAATTTCGTTTTGTCTCGAGCTATTTCCACGACGACGTGTCGGTATATATACCCGAGACAAAGAACTTTTTTTTTTCATTAATCCCAGTGAAATAAGTAAACTTAGACGTTTCTAAAATATTTGTTGTTACGGTGATAATTCGTTAATTACATCTCGTTTTATTTTGATATATGTTCCACAAGATCATCTAGACTGATGCCTGATTAGTCTAGTGTGAGCAGTCGGAGCAAACACACCTCTCAAGATGCTAGCCACTCGTGCTAGCGAAACGTTAGGAAGCAATTCTAACCGACGACGGCCTAATAACCCGAAAAACCAAAATTCTTCAAACGATGGCCGCGAAAGCCTAAACTACTACGCTGATAGTTATTTCACTGAAATAATAAATTTGAGAAATTTTTATTTTTTTTAAATTGATCATAAATTTTTCTGCAAAAAAATGTTGATAAAACAGTTTCTGTTGAACTTATCACACAAAAGCTTTCAAATTTATGATCTCAGTCTAATAGAATTTAGAATTTAGAATGAGTGGGAGGGGGTTAATCCCTTCGACCTTACAGATCCATTGTGTCCCCCTTTCTTGAATCATAACTCATCATACAGTCCCAGGGCTTTGACAAAAGCCAGTATCTGGGACGGTTTTATAGAGGGTAGTTCTCCATCTCCAATATCAGTCGTACCAAAATTCATGGCACGAATGGTTGTCGTCTCGGCGCACTCAGTGATGAGGTGTACTGGTGAGGTGTACTCAGTCTAATAACTATTTAGTCAATTTAATGTATGTCAATGATGAGAGGTATTGATAATTTCGATTCCAAATATCTCGAAAACCAATACCCGTAGCGGTTTTTACCAAGAGACATTTTTTACGTAAAAAACGTCGTAAATGTATATTTTTTTACTCAGTAGTTTTATACAGGTACGGACAAAAAGTAATAACTCTTCAAAACATTATAAAAATATGTAGGTGGCGTCCTCTACTAGTAGGAGTCATATTGACATCAAAATCAAATTTCTCATGTCAAAAAACTCCCAGACACCAATTTTCATCCAAATATTGACGTTACTGCAGAAATTATTTGGAAAAAAATGAAATAAAAATGAAATTTCTACACCCTGAATCTCCGAAACTAAGCATTTTAGTACATACATTTATACGAACTTTTTTACTTATTTTTATCTGCAGAATATGCTGCCGAAGTTTCCGGAATACAGTTCGGACCACCCTGTATATAGGTAATAACTGTTGTTTAAACATTTTCTATGCAAATTGCGTGTGATAAAAATTTAAAAATATAGAAACAAATAATGTTTCTGTGACGTTTAATGTTTTTTATTTAGTGTACCAAATGAACGGCTCGGATTACTTAATCGTTGTAATACCCTGTATATTTTCGATCATTTCTTATAGGATGCGAGTTTCTCGAAAAACAAAATTTGATTTACTTGATATGGGCATATTTTTGAGTAGAGGGCTAAGAGAGATAATCCAAATGAACTCTTTTTTCTTACATTGGATGATACATACCGTTTATACATTATATACATTGGATCATTACACTTGCTTTAACAGTCTCAGGTTGAAAAATTGATCACCATCCCCCACTCCCTTATTTGTTAACTTTTTGAAATGAAATGAATGTTATTAAGAAGATATGCTCCTTTTGTGCTAGTTTATATTATTATTGAAGTCAATTTGATCAAACTAGAAAATAATTAGTACCGCCCTATAAAGGGTTGAATACAATGTCTGAGTCCAAGAAAATCCTTTATTTCATAATTCATTATAATCTGCTACTTTCAAACATATTAGATATTTTTATGTTAATGTTCAGTATTTCTGCTTTTTTGCGAAATTAAGATAAAGAAATAAAAGGAGAGATCTGGAATAACTTATTTTTAGAATAAAATCATTAACCACTAAAGAGAGCGAGGGTGTAGGGTTAAAGGTGACCCCAATTAAGGCCTTTCAGGCAATGATTTGCTAATTACGTCCGATATTTCGAGAAATTTATGGCTTCCTGGCGTGCGGCTGTGCCATTTCGCCCGGGGATGGCACTGGCACCTTGACAAGTCGAGGAATTTAAATCTCTTTTATTGGAATTTTGTTGGAAAATTTTCATTAGACAGTATTTGCAGTGGGCGATTAAACCCAAATAGCTTTTATAGTCATGGTAACGATTATTACAAACTTTTGTTTTATTTCGGTCAGATTTCTGTTACAAAAATACCGTGTGATCGAAAAAATTGGTGTCCAGCTGGCTTGGAAATGAAGATCGAATGAGTCCCCATATCATCATTTTATAGCCATCGCTGACGCCGTTTTTTTTTATCTTATTAGAATTGATGTTAGTTTCAATTTTAATCAGCTCGATATATTGATTATGTTGCCAGTATTACTCATCAAGCAATACTATTTTTATATTAATCTATTAAGGCACTAACAAACTTAACATATACGATTAATAAAAATATTGTAATTATACATATTGCTGCAGATTAAGTGAAAAGTTTTGTTCTTAAATATCTACTATACATATTATAAATGCGTGTTCAAATATTAATCTTGTGGAACATATATCAAAATAAAACCAGTAATTAACGAAATATCATCGTAACAACAAATATTTTAGAAACGTCTAAGTTTACTTATTTCACTGGTATTAATGAAAAAAAAGTTCTTTGTCTCGGGTATACATACCGACACGAGATACCGACACGTCGTGGAAACAGCTCGAGACAAAACGAAATTGAACGAGACGAGAGGAAACAACCGAAAGTCAGGAATTCATTTTGGGGCATATGTTAATAGGAAATTTTTAATTTATTTTTATTTATAGTATCTTTCACTTTTTGGTACACTATTTTTTACATCTTATAGCGGGTGCGTCTCAAAAGTGGCTCACCCCTTTAACTTTCTTATTTTTTCAGATAAAAAAAACGATATTTGGTATTTTAGTTATGACATAAATAAGGAATGATTGACGTAGTCAATTGTTTTTTGGTTACTTCCTGTTTCACCGGAATTTAATAACTTTTGATTTTTAAATGGCACCCTCGGTATATTTCTACTTTATTTGATAGAAAATGTCACCCTGAGTAGAATAACATATCATATGTCAACTTTTGACATTTTCACTTTAAAAAAAATCATTTCAATCTAGAGTGTTAAAAACACTAATTTTGAATCAAAGAGCCTTGGAAAATATATTTGATCGTCTAATGTTTTTCGTGTCTTGTCCTGGCCGGTCAAAAGATGTTCAAATCGTTTTTTAATAATTTCTTAATTTTTACAAATGGAACAAGGGTGGCTCATTAGCATATTTGGAAAATGCATTTTTTACGAATAATTTGGTACCACACACTTAGTACTTCGAATCAATTTATCGTTATAAACCGCATGTTACAATTTCAAATAAACCATATGCGAAAATGTCAAAAGTTGACATATGCTATGCCATTCTATTCAGATAAATCATTGTCATTTTCTATCCAATAAATTAGAAATATATCGAGGGTGCCATTTGAAAATCAAAAGTTGTAGTCATTTCCGGTGAAACAGGAAGTGATCATTGAATACGTCAATTAATCCTAAATTATGTCATGTACTAACATACCAAATTTCTTTTTTTTATCTGAAAAAATAAAAAAACTTTTGAGACGCACCCGGTATACATAAAAAAATGAATTTTACATAGAAATTTTCAAAAAAAAATACTCAAACAAGTACTATGATGTAAAACTTCTTCGAAATAGTGGGTAGTAAATTATTTTAATGTTCACATGGAACGTTCATAATTCTGTTAGTTATGATACACACATATTTATACTAACCAAAAATATTTACTACAATTTATTACACCTTAGCAGCATAAACACCGTGTTTACCAAGATTTATTTACCTCTAAAAAACAATCTCACTCTGAAGAACCCCACCCCCGAGACCTCTTCTATCACTTTAACGCCCCTTTAAATATATCTACACCTCGCTAGATGAAGATCTCCCATAACCCACAGGCAGCTCGACATTCTGCCCATATCTCCCTTGCGTCCCACCCCTCTCCTGTTTTTACCACCTCCCCTTTCTCAAATTCCTTCTCTAACGAGAACGTAAATAACAGGAGTTCCATAGTTACAAAATCCGGCACTATTATCCACTGGCGTAACAAGGGCATAATGCCATTATTATCTAGGAGGAAAATGGAGATTTGACTTGATCCGGACGGGTAAACAGGGTAAACAGGATAAAATTATGTGTTTTAGGTGTTAGGGTTGTTTGTTTAATTAGGTTACTCGTATATACGGAGACTTGTTGTAGAGAAAGTAAAAAATGGATAAACAATTTGAGAAAATATATGGGACCGTATGATAATGTATGATTTTCAAGACACACAGTATTTGATTATTAATAAATCGAAAATACATTTATTTGTGGACATATTTTTGATTTAAAAAATATCCGGTTTGTTATACATTCTTATACAGGGTGCCCAGGCTGAGCGTGCATTAGAAATGTTCTAGAGAACCACAATATCTAGATCGGAGATTTTTTGTACATTATTGTTTTACAACGAGATCTATTGATTAACAATATTTTCAATATGGCGGCACTTCCGGAAATACCGGAAGTTGACCGCAACTTCCTTATTTTAAACGGGTGCCCTCATTTTTTATTACATACTTAAATTCTCTGTAAAATTCTATGAATATTGATGTAACACTCTATACCTAATATTAACAATTTTTGAGAAAAAAAAATATTTAAAATTTCTGGACGAAAAAAACTACCTGTCAAAAATATTTGTATAGCCTAAAAGTCAAATTTAGTGATTACCACAGCCACTGTGACATAAAGAGAAGACATGTGGCTATCTATTTCAAATACGAAATTGTTCAAATGTCATATAATAATGGCGGTAGCTGGCATGAAATTGAGCGATTAAAAAATTATCATAAATTATATTTTTCAAATGGAAATCCACTTTTAATATTGAAAATGTTTCTGTTATCCTATATAAGGGAGCTCAAATCGAATTAAAATGCTACATTTGCCACACCATGACGTCATATATACAAGGGTATAGGAAATCTCGGCGCAGCGGCGGCAGTCGGCCAGCGCGCGCAAAAACCATTACATCGCTAATTGTTTATTGATATATCTTTATTAGTTTAAAAGCAAAAAATATGGGGTTTGCTTTGATACCTTGTCAAGACATAAGCGAAACTTTTAAATTGTTTCTTTTTTTCATTTAGGCCTTCGTTTTTCGTTAAATGAAAGTTATATTAAAAAAATCTATTTTTAAACCAAATTTTCGCATGATTGAAATGATTATTCATGTTTAAAGTTTTTTTTGGTCATAAGCGCTAATGGAAATGTTTTTTTGTAAATAATTATAAAAAATTACTCCCTACGAAGACTTTATTGTGTACTGGATCAAAAAATAAGTATGTGATTTCTCTATACGGTGGTATTAATATATCGATTTTTGATGATAGTGCCCTTTTACCCGGTCTAATTTTTGTACTATTTTCGGAATAAGGGTCCCCATATCATGTACTGTACTTCCATCCCTGAAAAATTCAGCTTGTGACACCGAAGTGAGAGGTAACGTCAAAATAAGCTTTAATCTACCTACATCATAGGTAGGTGTAGGTACTCTAGGTATATTCTACCTAGACAGTAGCTGAACTAGCTGACAGTAGTAATTAATTTGTTATCCGATAAGTAGTTGTCATTATATAAGTTTAATCATCTTATACCTCCTATAACGGTAGGTTTTGGATTTTTCCTGATTGGTTTGTTAAACAAAAATATACTCGGCATATAAATGTCTGTTACAGGTTAATTCGTTAAAGAAATATGTTACACACATATTATTTTAATAATAATAGTATAATAGTAATGGCTATATTATGTTATAACACATACATATGTATTGAATGTACTTATTTTAACCAATGCATTGTTTTGTTTTTTTTAATCTCACAAATAAGAAATGTTTTATAGTTTTTATTTAAAAAAACAGTGATTATACAATTTATTTACACCCCTTACACTGTTTTCTGTAAGGGGTGTAACCAGGAGTATATTTCGTAACCTCTTACGATATAAGAGGGCTCAAAGTGTTTTATTACTTAATGCTTAAAATTTAATAACATATTTGTACATAAAATAGAATAGATTAGAAAGTCAATTAATTAATATTGACGTAATTACTAAATAAGTACAAGATTTTTTTTCTAATTATTTTAGTGTATTTTTAGTCACCTAATTATAAAGGAGAGATATCCAACCATTGCATTATTTTACTCACAAATAAATGTTTTATGGTTTTTATTATAAAACAACGATTAATTTATTATATACCCCTTAAACCAAACACTCCAAGGAGGATATTTCGTGACCCCTTATTTAAAGTGGACAAGCTTTATTAGTCAATGTTTTAATTACCCAGCGTCTTTAATAAAAATCTAATGTAATTTTTCATAGAAATGATCTAACATAAAAAGCAAATTTTATCAAAAAACTTTTTGATTATCTATAAGGAGTAAACCGCTGACAAATGTCTGTATACTAATGCCAAAGTAATGCCATAAATACAAATTAAATACCAAAATTTCTCATATAATGCCCCACTAATGCCAAGCTGATTCCAATATAATACCACTAATACCACGAATAATATGTAACACATTTGTTTCACGAATTAACCTGTAACTGGTTAATAAAACGAATTAACCTGTAACTGGTAAATACTGGTAGGTACGTGCACAGATTTTTTCCTAGGTTACTTACCCTTAACTTAAAAGTCGTTAAAAAGTCTAATTATATTTAAAGAAGATATAATTCCAACAAATTACGTTATAAGGCCAATAATGCACAAGTAATACCATTAAAATTTTAGCGTTTTTAACTTGTGTAACATATTTCTTTAACGAATTAACCTGTAACAATAGTGGTAGGTACGGGCATAGATTTTTTCGCTAGGTAACTTATTAAGTCGTTAAACAGGCCTATAAAAACTATAACAACATAGGTAACTAATATTTATAATTTAATTCGAGTTTTAATTTCAAATAATAAATGTTTTTACTGGTGTATTTCTGAAGTGTTCATTATTAAAAGTAGATATTCTTCAAGTTATGCGAAGTAATAAGTAATGTTTCCGGTGAGACCGCGTATATGTCACCAGATTCTGGTTAGTATAAAGACTTTTTCTATAGAAAGAGTTTTTTCTATATTTTCCTTTCAAAATAAGACTAATTTCTTCTTATTCTTTTAAATATTACAGTGTTTCTTTTTCCTAAAATGTTATACTTAATTTTCGCTTAAAATTAAAAAATCACCAAATGGAGGAAAATATACGTTATTGAATAAAGTTTATACAAATCACTTTACCATAACAAAAATGTAAAAACATGTCATGGCGGAAGATATTCAGGTGGCATTTTTAACCTGATGTTTTGTATGTTATTTTGTTTTTTTCGAGGTTTTTTTGCTTGCTTGTTTTACAGATAGGTGCGATCGCATAATTATTATTGATAATGTTTTATTTAATGTTAACACTACTACTTTTTCAGTGAATCTTTAAATCTGTTATTTTTTGTTAAGTTCGTTATTTAAACATATGTATGTAATACACTCATATTAACACTAATCATATTTTTACGTTTTTATTCATCATTTTCAATGCCCCCCCGGTTGCTCTTTGTAAAGGACTGTGATTTTTTTTATTTAACTACTGAAAAGGTCTTTCAATTCATTACTTTTTAACTATACATCTTCCAAATGACACAAAATTCTAGACAGAAGTACAACTTGAACGCCTCTTCAAAAATGTCTAATACAACTTTTGCATAAAATTATCTGGGGAGATAATGTTTGACCTTTTCAAAATTTACATGGGCTTTTCGTCCAGTGTTCGTATGTACCACACGGTATTTCTTAAATATGATTAAGATAGTTTTATTTTATTTTATTTTTAATATGAGGTATTATTTTTCCAAAATATAATTATTCTTTATTTTTAAATATGTTTTGTTGTTGCAATATGTATTCTCAGTTTACATTAAGAGTAATATTGATGTTACGCCACTGTATCCATCTTAAGACGTTTACGCGTATCGTAAACTTATGTCTACGCCGCCGTTGTCGCATCTCTTGACGGATTTACGACTGCGAAGGTCGGGAAATTAATTAAAGAGGTGACGCAGCTCGCGTCATGTGTTGTTAAACTAAATTAAAATCATTTCGCAGCTCAGCCGCATTTTACTCTTGTCCTTTTTGTTATCTTGACGTTAAGACGCGAGAATCAACATTTTTTATAATTTCGTAAAACTTTATTGTACTCCGATTCTAACTTTATCATTATTATAAATTATTGAATTACAAGCTGAGACGCCAGTGACGTTCTTCGCCATTTAATTGTCCGAATGGTATATAATAATTAATAGCTGTTTAAATTTTTCTTAGCAATTTGCACTGTATACTCCGCTATTGAAGTTGCTTCCCTTTTTAGGCATTGAAGAGGAATCGTTTTAACACTTTTGTTTATACATATTTTTTTATATTTTTAAGTCCCGTGTTGACGGGTCGATTATAATCTTGACCAGGATCACAGAGTAGTTTAACCCTAAAGGACCGTTTAAACTCTCAGTTAATTTGCGCAAACTGGTTTGCACAAACCAAACTGCATCAATGATTCGTAAAGTCAACAAGTAGGTAAACAGACATCGTTATAGTTCGGTCGAGTTATTAAATCCCTGGAGTTTTTGGAGGACTTATTTTTATGACTGATATTTATTTTTTGCATAGTAATGATTAAGTTAAGCATGGAAGTCACTTTTGAAATTTTGGCGTTTGGTCGCCTTTTTGTAATTTAGTGACAACATATTTGAAAATGCTAGAATCTCCAAAAATTTTCAAAATGTTTTATTTAAGACAATAAAATCTGCATCTAATTACAAAAAAATTAACATTACATTGTACTATTAAATAAAGAAACGTTAGAAAAGAAACAGCAAGTAAAAAACTAATAAAGAAATAACCTAATATTAGAGAGAAATCATATTAATTCCAAACAAGGCATGAACACACAAACTATTATTTTTGTATTATTTATCTAATTTTCATCTGAGTTACTGTCTTCCACAGCTGAATAAACATAACTAAATTACAAAATGGCTCCCCAACGCCAAAATTTTAAAAGTGACTTCCATGTTTAATTTAATCATTACCATGCAAAAAACAATAGCAGTCATAAAAAAAGTTCCACATTTTATCTCGACAGGACCATTTGTGCAATTCAAAAATTTGGCTTGAATAAAATGTCGTCTTAATTTTTAACTGAGCATTACCATGGTTTTATACTTGTTTTATATAACTGTGACATTTATTGGAGTTTACACTTGATAACGGTCAGTGATACTTCTGACCGAAACGTTGTGTAAGCAAAAAAAACTACGTTAAAAACTACGTTACAATCCGAAGATAACTTATTAGTAATGAGAAATTTCTTCGAGTGTCTTAGACCGGTTGGAGAATTCCCATTCCAGGTTACGGATGGAGTTTTCCAGGTTCTTCAATTCCGCTTTAAGATGGTTTCCACTTGAGAAGCAGAACGGTCCTGGTCCAGTTAGTAGAGCTCTTGCTCCTTTTCTGCCTAGATTGTTTGCTTTTTCACTCCTTTTGTGTGGCCGAAGGAAATATATATATATATATATATATATATATATATATATATATATATATATATATATATATATATATATATATATATATATATATATATATATATATATATATATATATATATATATATATATATATATATATATATATATATATATATATATATATATATATATATATATATATATATATATATATATATATATATATATATATATATATTTTTTTTTTGTTTTCACTCTTGGCTTTAGGTCGTTGGGGGTTGCAAAAGATGTTTCTAGATTTTGTTCATTATTTTTTTATTTTGTGACGACGTTTCGACAGTATATGTCTTTTTCAAGCCTCTTTAAGTACATAAAAACAGTCAGTTAAAATCAATAAGATAAAATGTCAAACTAAAAGGTCTTACCTTGAACGTAGATTCTTACAGAGTTAATATTTGTTAAACTGGACAACACAATAACACATATTAACTATTGTTTTTAATTGTTTTTGGACATTACACTTTACTACGAGCACGTACGTATTTCCTTGCAGATCGCTCTGTATAAAACACTTTTATCGGTTCAATACCCGATGTCTACTGTGCTTAGTTAGAGGATCGACAGATATATTTTGCTTAGATTTTTTAGGTCTTTTTTATCATTTACCGCGTTTTTGTTTTTTTGTATCTCCACCATTTCATAAAATTCTCTCTTTTTTTGGTGATTTTCTGTTTTTAAAATTTTAGTTTTATTAAAATCGAATGTATGATTTTCTGTTGACACATGATTTGTGAGGGCGGTTACATTTTTTTATAATACTTGTGCCCTTTCAGTCTATTTTCTAACCATTGAGAAGTTTGTCCTATGTAAACTTGGGCGCAGTTCGAACATGGAATTTCATATATAACATTGCTTCGTTTGTTTAACGGTGTTACAGATTTTAGTTTAGAGAAATTATTAGCTAACAAGTTATGTGCTTTATAACAAATCGTTATATTATACTTTTTATGTAACCCTTGTAATTGTTGAGACAACCCATTTACGAAGGGGAGCGCAATATATCGTATATCTTTTTTAATCTTTTTATTTTCTATTTGATTTTGATTGTTTTTTGTGTTTAAGAATTTTTGGAGTCTATCTTTGAATATTTTGTTTATTAGTTTTTGTGGATGGTTATTTTCTTTTAATGCATTTTTTGCTTTTTTTATTGCAGCATCTCTATATTCTGGTCGGATAGACGAATTGATCTGTCCGCCAAGCCAATTATCACCGATCTTTTTTGGTTAGCTGGATGGTTAGATAAAAAAATTGAGATATCTTGAGGACCAAGTTTTCTTTGTATACCATTCGGTTTTTTATGGTTTGATTGGTATGATGTAAAGTAATATCTAAGAAGTTAATTTTTTATCGTTCTCTATTTCTGACGTAAATTGAATATGTTTATTATAGGCATTAAATTTTTCTTCTATATACCTAATTTTTTCTTTTGGTATAGCTGTTAGACAGTCATCAACATACCGATAAAAAAAGGGTATTTCAAAATCGATATCAGATAGAACTTTACTCTCCAAGTGTTCCATAACCATTTGCGCTGCAACACTAGAAATCGACGCCCCCATTGCAGGAAATACGTACGTGCTCGTAGTAAAGTGTAATGTCCAAAAACAATTAAAAACAATAGTTAATATGTGTTATTGTGTTGTCCAGTTTAACAAATTTTAACTCTGTAAGAATCTACGTTCAACTATCATCAAACTAAAAGGTAAGACCTTTTAGTTTGACATTTTATCTTATTGATTTTAACTGACTGTTTTTATGTACTTAAAGAGGCTTGAAAAAGACATATACTGTCGAAACGTCGTCACAAAATAAAAAAATCATGAACAAAATCTAGAAACATCTTTGCAACCTCAACGACCTAAAGCCAAGAGTGTAAAAATATATAGTATACAGGTCAAAGAAACGAAACAAAATATATATATATATATATATATATATATATATATATATATATATATATATATATATATATATATATATATATATATATATATATATATATATATATAATCTCGCGATGCAAGACTTAATATCTTACCGCTACTTTACGACAAGTCGTGTTTATATACTCTGCGCTGTGCTCGACATATTGTGGAAATACCCAAGCTTACCTGATGATGGGGTAGGGCCCCGAAACCGGTAGTGAGAGCAGGTTGATCCACATTATGTCAAACACAGCGTGGAATTAATTTCTTATATTAGCAGTTCAAGGCAAGAAACTCTTATATAATTTTATTATATACCTAAAAACTGCAAGAAATTTAGTTTCCATTATATAATTTGGGCTAGCCGAAAAAAGCCTTTATTTACTGTCGATAGTTGTGCCTCGGTGGTACGAAAGTGCTACCATTGCACGTAGACCGCTATCTCGCGATGCGGGACTTAATATCTTACCGCTACTTTACGACAAGTCGTGTTTATATACTCTGCGCTGTGCTCGACATATTGTGGAAATACCCAAGCTCACCTGATGATGGGGTAGGGCCCCGAAACCGGTAGTGAGAGCAGGTTGATCCAAATTATGTCGAACACAGCGTGGAATAATTTCTTATATTAGCAGTTCAAGGCAAGAAACTCTTATATAATTTTATTATATATACCTAAAAACTGCAAGAAATTTATTTTCCATTATATAATTTGGGCTAGCCTAAAAAAGCCTTTATTTACTATCGATAGTTGTGCCTCGGTGGTACGAAAGTGCTACAATTGCACGTAGGCCGCTATCTCGCGATGCGGGACTTAATATCTTACCGCTACTTTACGACAAGTCGTGTTTATATACTCTGCGCTGTGCCCGACATATTGTGGAAATACCCAAGCTCACCTGATGATGGGGTAGGGCCCCGAAACCGGTAGTGAGCAGGTTGATCCACATTATGTCGAACACAGCGATGGAATTAATTTCTTATATTAGCAGTTCAAGGCAAGAAACTCTTATATAATTTTATTATATACCTAAAACTGCAAGAAATTTATTTTCCATTATATAATTTGGGCTAGCCTAAAAAGCCTTTATTTACTATCGATAGTTGTGCCTCGGTGGTACGAAAGTGCTACAATTGCACGTAGGCCGCTATCTCGCGATGCGGGACTTAATATCTTACCGCTACTTTACGACAAGTCGTGTTTATATACTCTGCGCTGTGCCCGACATATTGTGGAAATACCCAAGCTCACCTGATGATGGGGTAGGGCCCCGAAACCGGTAGTGAGAGCAGGTTGATCCAAATTATGTCGAACACAGCGTGGAATTAATTTCTTATATTAGCAGTTCAAGGCAAGAAACTCTTATATAATTTTATTATATACCTAAAAACTGCAAGAAATTTATTTTCCATTATATAATTTGGGCTAGCCTAAAAAAGCCTTTATTTACTATCGATAGTTGTGCCTCGGTGGTACGAAAGTGCTACAATTGCACGTAGGCCGCTATCTCGCGATGCGGGACTTAATATCTTACCGCTACTTTACGACAAGTCGTGTTTATATACTCTGCGCTGTGCCCGACATATTGTGGAAATACCCAAGCTCACCTGATGATGGGGTAGGGCCCCGAAACCGGTAGTGAGCAGGTTGATCCACATTATGTCGAACACAGCGTGGAATTAATTTCTTATATTAGCAGTTCAAGGCAAGAAACTCTTATATAATTTTATTATATACCTAAAAACTGCAAAGAAATTTATTTATATATATATATATATATATATATATATATATATATATATATATATATATATATATATATATATATATATATATATATATATATATATATATATATTATATATATATATATATATATATATATATATATTATATTTCCGAAATCTGTCTAAGGCTTAGCCCGATCCTGCCATGTTAAGCCACGCCCAAAATCCAAACACACGTGCTTTGACTAAGGCTTGATTAAGGTTTGCAGAGCTTCAGCATTTGCCATAAAATAGCGAGACATTTGTTACACAACCATATAAATTATAAAGCACTGTAATCACAAAACTTCAATCTATTTCCGTATTGTTACGAAATTTTAAATTAAGTCTTTATTTTTGAGAAAATTTAGTCCTAACATAAGGAATATTTTGTTGATGTTTGATCATCAAAATCTTAAAAATAAAGAACTTGTCTAAAAATGTGCTACTAAAGAATGCGTGTGAACTAACGAATGGAGGGTAAATTTACTACAATAATCTGTGGCAAGAAATAACCCTCAATATTGTTATTAAATTCACAAATAATTTTTTTCATTATACTAATTTGTATCAATTCTAAACTAAGAACTTTAACCGTAACATATAATTCATTCACCATAAACCTCTAACACCACAACTGACCGTGAATCGCGTAATTTTCAAGCAATTAAATTAGGAATAGAAAGAAATAAATCAAACCGGCTTTAGCACGTATTTTACAGCTTATTTATCCCGAAAGAAATACACCTTACAACAAAATACACTAGCAATTAAAAGGAGAAACCTCACCTCGGTCGCCGGTCGGAAAATTAATGTCCTCTCATCGGGTCGTAAATTTCCTTGGCCAAAATTCCAAATCCAACAAAAACGGAGAGCAATACAATTAATTGAATACGTTCGATTAAAGTCGATCGGTAGGTATTAACCATTCGGAAGGTATTACTTTAAGAGTCCATTTAACTAGTCCGAAAACGTAGCAAAATAAGCATTCGGTTTAACGTTTTATGAAAACTGGCTAGCTGTTTTTACACAAATGAAGAAGGAAATTAAAGATAAAGGATTATACTATATCCGTAACTACGATTATACTGCATCCGTAACATAGATAGAACAAAATAGTTTATTAATAATAACACTTCTAGAATTTTATACCATAAAAGTTGTTTAATTAATTTTAATCTTCATTTTTTTAAACCAATATCACAACCTTTTGACATTATCTTTCTGCAGTACTAAAATCAAAGAGTAAAATCTATTATTTACCTATCGTGTGCTGTCGTTATTTTACAGCCACTCAGTACAGTTTACAGTTTTTAGTATTATATACGAGATGATATTCAAACTTTATTGATGCTAACTTTATTGGTATATTAAAAACTGTACCGAATATTACCTATAAACTGTGCTCTGGGTCTACAGTTAATTTTCCCTCGATTTTTTCTCTACTTAACTTCAAAAGACACAAAACACAGGTTATAACACGAATCAAAATGCATCATCTTCCAAAACGCAGAATATTTTAAGTCATTTGACATATTTTATAACCTATAATTTGGCAAAAATTTGACAAGTCTCAAAAATCTAAAGTCGAGTTCATACGTCTCTGCATCAGTGTATCGTTCATCGTTCCATCACTCCAATAGTATTGAAATATGATCTGTCATTTCTGAAATAAACCAATAAAACTGGTTAAAAACAACAAGAGACGACGCATGACGAATTTATATGAAAATCCATCCATAGTTAAGCTTAAGAAATATTAGAAACTTCTTGTACTGAAATAAATAGATTATGTTATGGAAATCCTCGGCTTTTTTCTGTCATCGTCTGTCGAAATGTTACCTGAGAAAAAAAATAACAGAGTATGGTACACTAACAAATACGCATGTAAATACAAATGAATCCAATCAGGCATTAGTATTTGCCTTCTATCATTGTAAGTGGATTTTGTTGTGTCGGATTTTTTGGGTCAGCTGGAAAGGTTCTCTAAATGATTGCCGGATTTCTTTGATCCACCCCCAATATAATTTTATCGGAAAAAAGTATTTAAGGATGGATTTCAACGATTTAAAGCAAATAAATTAAACATTTAAAGAATGGAATTGAAAAGCAATTCTTAATTTTCTTTTTACAAAATGAACTACAATATCTTTTATATTAGAAAAAAATACAATTGGTGAATTAGCATAAAATCTGCCTTTTATTACGCCTTTTAAAACTCTCCATTATCTTGAATAATTTAAAGCAGTGGTATTGGATACGAAATCCGGCCCCCATAGACGTTCAGTTTTTTCGTTCAGACCGCCTCGCCTGTGCTAAATGATTTGTGCAGATATATCGGCACGTGTGAGGGAGCTTCCGGCTGATTGTGCAGGCCGTTGGCCTGACCTCAGTGAAATCAGACCATGCTTGTTTGGCCTGCCTAAACCTTGAAGCAACACCAGTGCGGTGTTTGTTCAGTTTTTTTTTCAGTTTTTTTTTGCATTTTCATTATTTTTATTCAATTCGTAGATAATGATCAGTCTATTATTATCTGGAACCAAAATGCCGATTTCTAGTAAACATGTTTTTAAACCTATTTATTGTAATATACAAAAGGGGGCCTGGTTTATTGTAATAGGAATAAAAAATCCGCATCTTATGAACACTTCATATAGTAGAAAAACTAAAGAAATAAATTTGTAAAGCTAAAGCAATAGTTAAACATTATTAACAAGTTAAGAAGTTCTTTTAGAAAAAATCTAAGAAAATTTTACATTGTACAAATTTAGGAGTTAAACTGCACAGCCTGCACAGTACTATCATTAAAGATAAATTGCAAATAATAAAATTATTTTAAACGTTCCTGTTTTTGTTTTAATCAAATTTTAGAACAATTCTATTAATAGGAGTAGGAGTAATTTATCGACAAATATCAATCAACAATGTCAATTGCGTTATTCCTCTTCCTTCCAAACTTTGGAACACCGTCAGCCGCTTTCATAATTTTCCATCCTTTACTACCGAGTTAATAGTTTCCAAACTCTCTTCTTCACAAATTTCACGCGAAAACGTCATATGTCAAGCGTGCAACCCCCCTCTCCTCTTCATACTTCCCCACACGCTCTCCTCAAATCTATTCTCCACCCGAGACAAGCTCCAATCTGATGCAGGCGCGTGCAAGTTCTAGTTTTGCCAGAGCAGAGACCGAGATGTCGACGATGTTGTTGTATTATGGCAGTTTGGAATTCGGTTATGGCGGAAAGTTGTTGGCCTAACTTTGCATTACCGTTAAATTTGAAGGGGCTAAAAAGGGTCTCTGTATAGGGGTAAAGAGAGGATTTTAATATAATAATAGGGTTATGGGAGAAGTTTTTAGCGAGCCCCCTTGTGACCTTTAGTTAATTAGATTAGTGTCCAGAAATTCATTTAATACGCATTTAATTAGCTTTTATGAGAATATCCTTTTATTTCTTAGGGATAATATGAGAAATAATATTCTGGTATCTGTGTGAAAATTAAAAGTTCTAGTCAGTAATAATAATAGTCGCCTTTATACACTGTGTCAATTTTAAAACTTCCCACCTTTTAGTTATTTTTTATAAAAGTGTAACAGTCAAATTTCCTCGCAACGACCTCTGTGTGCTAGTTCATAAATTATCGCAAATAACTATTATTTTTGCATCATGTTTACTATAATTTTATTGTTAAATAGTATTTTATTTAAATTTTACAATTATGCAACCCGATATACACCGCGATATTATTCAGCTACACATTATTGTCACTGATGCCGACCAGCAGTAGGCTTTTTGTCCATCTCTCTATATCTTTGATCATCACCTGTTCGTCACTTGTCACTGTCAGATCAAATCAGATGTTTTTGGATTTATTTATCCTTTGTTTTGGTTATTGAAATTTTATAATTATGAGATAAAATTTCGTAGTGAAATTGGTTATTTTTGATGTGGATCGCAGTGTGCAATTCGTTCATTTAATTGTGGGAATTTGTGAGTTAAGTTCGTTCATTGACCGGATATGGAATATGGCTGAGGAAAAAATATTCTAGAACATCGTTTTTTATTTATGCCTTTTTGTGAGTTGGACTAGTCAAGATATATAGTTCTCTATCTATATCCTGGAGGGAGATTTCCGGTTGAAATCTGATTTTATGAAGGAAATCGAATCCTTGCATCACTTCTTGTGTATCCACCGTCAGAATATCGTCGTGAAGAGCTGGCTGCCGTTTCGTGAAGCATTCCCTGTTGGTGAATAGCAGGTCTTCCTAGAGAAGGATTAAGGCTTCCGAAACACATTTGGTCAGAGACGTGGTTGGATTTTGTTGAGTTTACATGGACCACCGACCAATTTCCGTAAGGGATTAAATAGCCAAATTTTTCCGACCGATATCCCGATTCCACGTGCCCAAGAAGTCCCCGAATAGTTCCAAGGTATGCTATAATTCTTCTGCCTATTCTAAGTCAATGCTCAACTGATTTTTATTCGTATTGTTGACTGGTTTTCGACTTTTCCACGCCCACGTGGTGTAGAAAGATTAGTTGAGTGTTATCTTTCTTAAATCTTATTTGGTTGTTCGTAATTGTAGAGCAAGAAGACCGATCCAGACCGTAGTACAGAACAGTCCAGAATTCCATCCGTTCCTGTTGTCCGTGTAGAGGTACCCGTTGGACATCATAAACCCTCGTTGAGGTAAAGTTCAGATTTGATTAGTCCTTCTTTATTACCTTTATTAACTCCTACACGTTGTGCTAGTCCTTGTTCTATAATTGAGGCTCTTTTCTAAGACAACCAATGTTATTTAGGGTTTTTATGTTCACCATTTGAAACCTCAACAACTTGCCTTTCATCTGTACGTCTGCTGACATCCGTGGGCTCCAGTGACAGTACACAGAGCTGCTGTACCCTGCTGTAGCCACCCCATAGCCATACACCGTAGCTCAGCCGGAGGAACCTCGAGTAGTTTCAAGTTTATACATCAATTAGAGTAAGACTGTTTAGATTAGTATACTTTTAGACCTTATAGAGGATAAAAGACGCAAATATACAAAATACTTGAGCACCAAGAAGATCGAAGACAAACTAATATATAAAAAAGCCCAAGCTAAAGTACGAAGAGAAATATGCCAGAAGAAAAATCTGATATGGGAAAAGAAGTGTAATCAACTAAACACATATATAGGAGGTAGAAGAAGCACAGAAAGTTGGAAATTTATAAAAAATGTCAGAAAGGGAAAAGGCAAAGAAATCATCTCCCCGATTACACCACAAAAATGGGAAGAATACATGGAAAATCTTATGACGGAAAATAGAGTCGAATTTATGGACTGCCCTGACGTGACAACAAATATAAGAACAATGCGATCCCCGATTAGAATATCAATGGACGAAGTAATTAAGGCATGTACCTCACTAAAAAATCGCAAAGCACCCGGACCGGGAAATATACCGACAGAGTTAATTAAATCAGGACCGAAAAAACTGTAAGAACACTTAAGGAAAATATTCCAGGACTGCATAAACGGAACGGATGTACCACAAGAATGGAATGAGGCTTACCTCTCAACTATATACAAAAAGGGAGATCGTACTAAGTGCGAAAACTACAGGGGAATATCAGTAACAGCCACCATGAGTAGAATATATCGAAAAATTTTGAGAAATAGGATCGAAAACGAATACCAAGAAATAGAAGCCGAAGAACAAACAGGATTTAGAGCCGGAAGATCGACGGTGGACCACTTATTTACAGTCACTCAAGTAATAAGTAAAAAGAGCAATATAAACCAAGAGCTACATCTTGTGTTCGTGGACCTGCAGAAGGCATACGACAGCGTTACCCTTGTGAGACTTTGAGACTGTGAGTGAGCTATGGAAAAAACCAATATAAACGTAGAGCTAATAAAAGCAGTGGAATCATTATATAAACAAACAAAAACTAGAATAAAAGTCGGCAAAAAGTTAACAACAGGATTTAATGGAACCAAAGGTCTGAAACAAGGGTGCTGTATTTCACCAACACTGTTCAAGATATATCTCGAACAAGTTCTCAAAGGTTGGAAGCAAAAATGTAGAAATATGGGAGTACCCATAGGGGATAACATGCTCTACACACTTTGCTTCGCGGACGATCAGGTGATCATAGCACAAGATTACGATGACATAAATTATATGACACGTAAGCTTATAGAAGAATATCAGAAATGGGGACTCGAGATCAATACTAACAAAACAGTATATATTTGTATCGGAGGAGAACAACAAGATCTAATACTAGAAGAAGGGAAGAAAATTAAGTGCTGCACAAAATACAAATATTTGGGTATGCAAATCACAAATGATGGACTGTTGTATACAGCAATTAAAGAACGAAACCAACTTGGAAGGAATGCTATCACGGTATTGAATGGGATACTGTGGGACAGAAGCATAAACAAGAACAAAACTCTAATATACAATACCATCATAAAGAGTATAACCACGTACAGCTGTGAAGTCTGGCCAATTAAGGAAAGAACAAAACGAATGCTGGAAGCTACAGAGACGGATTTTTGGAGAAGATCAGCAGGCAAATTCGACAGGCAAGACTCGAGCGAATAACTAATGAACGCATAAGAGAGATTATGGAAGTTAAACATACGATAGTGGACGACATAAAGAACAGTCAACTCATATGGTACGGGCATGTCCAAAGAATGGCAGAAATAAGAATCCCAAAGCAAATTATAAACTGGAAACCTGCAGGAAGAAGAAAACCGGGTAGACCGAGAAGAAGTTGGCAGGAAGGGATTGACACGTTTATGGAGGAAAGATCTCTCGGAGACCTCATGGAGAGACAGACAGGCATGGAGAGATGGCATCGGAAGACGTAGAACGTTTTAAACCGATTAATATATATATATAATTTTAGATTTGATTTATGTAAACCACCCTGGTTGTATCTAGTATAAGTTAGATAAGGGGGTTTGACGTCATAGGTTTAGTTCTTATTGATTTACATACTGATTTAACTTACATTTTCAGTCATTTACATTCATTTTCTATTCGTTTTTTTATATATCCTATTTGACTTTTAATATTTTAATAAATTGCTTAAATATTTTTACTAGTATTATTTACAGTCTAGTCTCATAGTTAAGTTAGAGTCACTTAAGTTTGCACTCAACAGTTCGAGGTTAGTGTTGAAGTCTACTTAATAGTTACATCTTTATTGCCGAGTTCATAGAGTATAATCTCGTGGCGCCCTTTTATTAATATCTTTGAACCCCGACCACCCGGCTTTTAAAACTAAAAAGCTAGTGGCCTCTATGCAACTCAATACCGATTAAGTAAACTTTGTGTTTTATTGAACTTCAAATTAGAAAGGGCGTGGCAAAAGACTAAAAAACATAACCAAAGACGATAAAATGATATTTTAAAATGGTATTTTATCGTCGACCGAAAAGATTAATTCACGAGCGATTTCGGGAGACGATAATGCAGTTTTATCGTCGTGTATAAAACAATATTTTTTTTCCATAACGAGTTACGTTTTAAAAAATATTCAGAAATTATTATTTCAAGGAATTTATTACGAGTAGAAAAAATATTGTCCTGGGTTGGCGTTGGTTTCTAGGTAATTTGACAAATAAATAAAGCTGTCTCTTTAGTTGTCAGTTTTGAGTCAATATTTTTTAATTCTCTTTCGTGTCGATTGCTGATTGAATTGGAGCCAGAAATGGCTCAAAACGAAATAAGTAAATTACCAACAGATATTCAGGCTGAGGCGACAAACGCCATATCCTAACTACTTCCATTTAAATCTCGAATAACTTATGAAAAGGAATACAAAAATTTTTAAAAATGGAAGCAATTAAAAAATGTGCGAGAAGAAAGAAAGTGTTTAACTTATCCTCCTAAAATATCATTTAATCTACCCTTGCGGTTAAAGTACTATTTTATCTACTATTTTTGATAGATATAAGGCAATTTTAACAGTTGCCATGGAAAAAAATATATTTCTTGCAGTTAAAAATATGGAAAATCGGAAAGACACGTCAATTGTATTTTTAAGGGGGACACATTAAATGAATATTTTTAGCTTTTTTTCTTTCAACCCCCTAAGAGGGGTAGATGTCACCTTTACAATCTTAAATGGGAATGGGGGTCAAGTGGCACATCGTTTTAAAGGCCGTTTGATTCTCTTTTCAGTTGTATCCTACTTTGTTGCTTTTTGTCCAGAGGTTTCCGAATAATCGCGTTTCAAGGTTGCAGATACGATTAAATATTGAGATTTTGGTTTAAGCATTGAGATTCTGGTCAGTGTTGTGACAGGCTAGTGTTTACACAAAAATTATTGCAATGGGCCTCCTACACAAGTTAAAAAATATTAAGGGTGGGGACTTTTAAAATTGACGCAGTGTATAGGCGACTCAACAAAGAGTCATCGGCAGTTTTTAGTATGCATAGAAATAAATTTAATTATCGGAATGGTCGAAGAAATCACGCGCATTGCTCCGGACCGGTCGACTCGTTGACCGGTGATTACATTTATTTCTATGTATACCAAAACCAGCCGATTACGCATATTTAGTCCGAGTCGACTCACGTGCGCATCCTTCTTTACTCGATTAACAATTCGATCGTCTCGGCAGCATTTTGTATCATTTGAAATTTTTAAAAATGCGTACAAATCACCGCGAGTCGCCACTGACTAAGGCCGGTTTTTATTTAAAAAATGAACAAGAATTTTGCATATTCCGAAGGTTTAGATGGCCTATACTTCCGAATTCAGCACGAATTTATTTCTAATAGAATATTTACTTTTCCTTTACCCTTTTCCTGCCCCTACACACCTTTTCCCGTACGTCTCGACTCGACTGAGAAGCCAGAAGTTGAGTTTCTCCCGAAGTTATATCGAAAAGTCAGGGCGAAGAAAAAACTTTTCAACTTTAAACTCGATTGAATCGGGCGCTCGTATTTTCTACTGAACATGGGCAATAAAAACGCGAAACGACTTCTATCTGGCTAAAAACACCTTTTTCACTGTCGACTGTAGTCGTTCGGGACATACATAAGAAGACGACGCTTTGCAGATTATTTCTATATTGAATTAATAATTTTAGGGCCTTTTCTTATTAACTTTGAATATATTCTTATAAGAAGCCTTGAAAAAATCGCGGCGTTGATAGTTCTATTACTAACGTATTTATATTTTTATATAAATGTAGTTTACTTTTACAGTTACAATGAGATGAGAGAGTTATGACCACGTAAAGAGAACGGTAGTTTATATCGAAATAAAATTTTGGCAGCATATGTAGGTTAACTGAAAGCATTTTAAAAAATATATAGGAATTTTACAGGGTATCCCCAAAAAAAGTTACACATCAAAGTTGTCTTTTTTCTAATGGAACACCCTATATATGAATTGATTTTCGGATTCTAGGAAAAAAATAAAGGTGAGTTTTATTAAAGAAGCATATACCTAAAATCTAAGGATTTTGACATATTTCACATTTTGTGAAAATAAAGAGTAAATTTTAAATTTCGATACGAGCTACCTAAATTTTAGTTGACCTTGTATAGCCTGATATTTAATTACAGTAACCATTGTATATTAAATCGAATTGAAATTTGAGTCGAATAGTTGTACAGGGTGAGACAAAATTAATATGGAATATCAGTCACTTTTAAAAGCAAGTTACTCCTTTATTTTAAATGGAACACCCAGTATATTTTTTCGGTGTTCAATGGGGAATTTATAAACCTTCAAAATATTATTAAGGTTGCCTACCCCTCAGACAAAGATTTTCCCAGATATTTTAATTTTTATGATTTTACGTCAGTAAATCTTTCTTATTTGAAAAATCTAGGTGGCTGTGTTATATACCTTTTGTTAATTTAACAAAAATTAAAGATTGTAGAGTAAAATACTCAACGGTAATAGAAAGATACACGTTTAAAATATATTTTAATTATTATAGAATTAAAACTAGATATAAACCTATAATTATGCGACAAAAATTAGCTAGATGAAATCAAATGACCAAAATGCTTCCTTTCCTGTTATAGTCTGTAAAACGAATAACTTTGAATTTGACAGTTACCGCGGGCTTTTCTAGTGTTAATTTTATTAGGTTAGCAACTTGCGGCCATGCTGACGCAATGCCGTCTCTAATAGAACAACCATGGAGCGAGATTTATGACGTCACGCTAGTTAGATACTACGGATTCATAAATATGTTGTAGAATACATGGAAAACATAATTATTCCTCGTATTTTTGGTTTGTATTTTAAAAATGATATAGTGTACATGAAATATACATAATATACAATTAATAAATACAATATATATACCTATTTATAGTAATAAATCCTTTGGCAAATAAACTATGAACCATACAAATGCAGCAAATGTTTTACAATATGGCTGAAATCGTACTCCATAATCAATGTAGATAGTTTTAGTGTTAAGAATAATAATTTAAAAAAATATGTGGTCATCTTTTGACAAGTTTATATTAGTTTATTAATTGCAGTAAACATTATGTGGTGTGTGGTGTGAATATTTGATGTGCAATTTTTTGGATTATATTCGACACTATTTTTTTCATATGACACAACACTGATGAAGGCTATAATGTTAGCCGAAACGTTTTTTTTAAACCAAATAAAAATAATGAAAAACCAAATGAAAACTTAATCAGCGTTTTTCCCGAACCTAAATCCCAAGAAAATCAAAAATTTTAGAATAATTTTACATATAAAATGACACCGATCTTTATTTCATAGCCATCGCTGACGCCATTTTTTCTATGATATTGTATTATTTGCAAATATAATTTTTCGAACATTAATACTTGCAAAATATCCATATAAATTTTGTGAATGCAAATAATAATACATCGCTATTAGTAGATATCGAATGTTTTTTGTTAAATTAGATCGATTTTCAAACCCCAAAATTTAAAATATATTTTACATTTTACCCATTTTATCTTATGTACCACCTATTCATTATTTGTATATTGTAAAACATTTGCTGCATTTGTATGGTTCATAGTTTATTTGCCAAAGTATTTATTACTATAAATAGGTATATATTATATTGTATTTATTAACTGTGTATTATGTATATTTCATGTAAACTATATCATTTTTAAAATACAAACCAAAAATACGAGGAATAATTATGTTTTCTATGTATTCTACAACATATTTATTAATCCGTAGTATCTAACTAGCGTGACGTCATAAATCTCGTTCTGTGGCTGTTCTATTAGAGACGGCATTGGTCTGATATTTAGAAATGTAAAAAGCTGATGACATTTTACTTTTGTCAATTATGACATTTCGTGTTGATTTTTGCAAGAAGAGGAAGAACTGTCACTTGTTTTATTATTTTCCTTTTCTATTTCACGAAAGTAAAAAGAGTTACCTATCTGATTCGTTCAGGCACTCAATTTAAAGAATATCAGTAACTTTTTTGACAGGGATTTTATATTTGCCATGTTGGTAAAAAATAACGGTCAAAATTCAAAGTTATTCATTTTATAGACTATAACTGCATTAAATGATTGTCTCTTCAAAAGGATCTTTTCATTTTAAAAGGCATATGTGGAGTTCTACCTCGAAAAACAGCTAGAATTACTTCTCTCATGTTGTCCACACTAGCTGGTCGAGTTTTGTAAACACTGTCTTTAACATATCCCCATAAAAAACCCCAGACTAGATAAAATCAGGAGCATTTAAGTATTCTATTAATTGGTGAATGCACCCTACATTCACTAACTAATAGAATCATATCAATTCTTTCTGATGTAGGATAAGTTTGCATTTTCGGCAAATTTCTGAGAAATTTTTTTGTTTTAATTGACACAAAATGATAACTAGTTGTTAAAGTTGGACTAATCAGACAGCTATGTTGAAGTAACGTCAGACATCACCTAGTTTTTACCAAATAATAAAGATCTACTCAGATCAAATCATGTAAATGAAAATATCTAGGAAAAACTTTTTGGATCAAGTTTTAATTTGATTTAAAGTACAATAGTTAATTTAACTACATCTTATGCTATACCGGGTAAATTCCAATTTAGGTAGCTTTTATTGTAACTTAAAAATTGTTCTTTATTTCTAGAAAATGTTAAATATGTCAAAAAACCTTACTTTATTTTAGTCATATCCTCTTACAAAAGTCACCTTTATTTTTCTCCCAGAGTCCGAAAATCAATTAATATATAAGGTGTTCCATTATAAAAAACACAAGTTTGATATGTAACTTTTTTTGTGGACACCCTGTAGAACTCTCTATATTTTTTAAAAAGTGCTCTGAATTACCCTACTTCTTCTTACAGTTCCATACTCTATATAGAGCGTCGGCTACCTCTCTGAATGACATATTATCAAATGTCAACTTTTGATATTTTCAATTAAAAAAAAAGATTTTGAGTTTAAATCTGGAGTGCGATCAGCTGTGTTAAAACCACTAATTTCTAATAAAAAATTACCATATCGTATTTTTAATCATAACTCAATTTTTTTCTCTCAACTTTTCTTCTCTTTCTGCAACAGTTCAAAACAGTTATGATAGTTTAGTTAGTTTGCAGTGCAGTGGCGAAATACCCATAAAGGATTTTTTTTTGGAGAGATGAATCCGCCACATAGGTATTTTAGTTATTATAGTTTCGTAAATGTTCTAATGTATAATGTTCTAATGTCTAATAATGTGTAAAAAAATAATCACAGAATAGTTGTTTCGATTCCAAAAATACGTAGTAATTCTATGTCTGCGGAATATTGGGACACCCAGTATATGTTTGGTTTGTATTTTTGTATCATATATCGAAAATAACTCTTCCCACCTTAAAAATATACAGGGTGGTTCGAATTGTATTCCGGAAACTTCGGCAGCATATTCTGCAGATAAAAATAGGTAAAAAAGTTCGTATAAATGTATGTCCTAGAAGTTCCATTTTTATTTCGATTTTTTCAAATAATTTCTGAGGTAACGTCAATATTTGGATGAAAATTTGTGTCTGGGAGTTCTTTGACATGAGAAATTTGATTTTGATGTCAATATGATTCCTACTGGTAGAGGGCGCCACCTACATGTGTTTTCACTCTTTTGAAGCGTAGTAACTTTTTGTCCGTACCTGTATAAAACTACATAGGGAAACAATATACATCTCTGTGATTTTTTACCTAAAAAATATCTCTTTATAAAAATCGCTACGAGCAACCGTTCTCAAGATATTTAGAATGGAAATAGTCAATACATGCCATTAACGAAAAATAAACACATTGAGTAGATAGTTAGGTTATTTCACTGAAATAATAAATTAGGGAAATTTTTATTTTTTTAAATTAATCATATTTTTTCTACAAAAAAAAAGATGATAAAACAGTTTTTGTTGAACTTTTTGTACAAAAACATTTCAAATTTATGATCTCAGTCTAATAGGTAACTATTTAGTCAACATGTTAATTTATATCAGTGATGACACGTATTGATAATTGCGATTCCAAATATCTCGAAAACCATTACTCGTAGCGATTTTTACCAAGAGACCTTTTTTACGTAAAAAGCGTCGTAAATGTATATTTTTTTACTCAGAAACTTTATACGGGTACGGACGAAAAGTTACTACTCTTCAAACCAGTTAAAAATATTTAGGTGGCGCCCTCTACTAGTAGGAGTCATATTGACATCAAAATCAAATTTCTCATGTCAGAAAACTTTGTGATTGATCTTTTATTATAGAATATAACTAAAATATAGAAGGTACCGCAAAAAGTTAAATACAAAAGTTACATGATTTTTAAATATCTATTAGCGAGTAATAAATTTAAGTATACAGGGTCGTTCATAAAATCGTGACTCATCAAAGTTTAATTTTTTTAAATAGAATCCCCTGTATATTATTGCATATTTCAATTCGCTCTTCAATTCTAAGCAAAAAATCGAAATACACACAATGTACTTCAAACCAACCGTTTCCGAGTTATTGACTTTTGAAAATATCACTTAAACAATCCGATTTAATTCATTTCGATGTGTTTGGTTTGATTTAATGATGCCATTCTGCCAAAACTGTGATACTGTTGTAATGGGTTTTTAAATTCCTACTATATATATATATATATATATATATATATATATATATATATATATATATATATATATATATATATATATATATATATATATAAATCGGGTCAGAACGTCCTACGACGTTGTCCGATGCCTAACTTCCACCCTGTGCGATTTTCCCATCGATCTTCGGTCAGATTTTTCTCGCTCATCGACCTTCTTATTCCTATCCATGTTTTCTATCCATCCATGTTTTCTTGGGACGTCCTCTCTTTCGTTTACCAGGTGGTATCCAATGAATGACTTGTTTTGGAATTCTTTCATTGTGCATTCTCTGAACGTGGCAGTACCATATTAATTGTTTTTGTTCTATATCATTTACTATTGTTCCCTCTATTCCCATCTGTTGTCTAATGTCTTCATTTCTGATCTTATCCCTCCGTGAAATTCTCATTGCTCTTCTAATCGCGTCCATTTCTGTTGTCTCTAATTTCCTTTTATTCCTTTCAGTGAGTCGCCATGTTTCACATCCATAGAGTAATATGCTTTTAACTAGTGTCTCGCATATATTATATTTCCTGTTTTTTGTAATTTCAGTGCTCCATAGAATGCCATTTATGCATCTGATAACTCTTCGTGCCTGTATTACTCTGTTGTTTATTTCTCTATCGTCCGTTCCATCTCCTGTAAATATCGAACCCAGGTACCTGTAATCTTCACATGCCCTAATTTCCATATTATTGGCTAAAATAAGATTTTCTGTATTAGCTCCAATTGGAAGGTATTTTGTTTTTTCTGTATTTACTGTGATACCCCATTTAGCATATTCTTCAATTATTTTCCGCACCATATGTTCCATGTCATCTTTGTCGTTTGCAATTATGGCCTGGTCGTCTGCAAATTGCAAGGTGTATAGGCATATGTCATTTAGTTCTATACCCTATCATTTAGTTCTCCCCCCCCCCCCTATCATTTAGTTCTTTTCCATAGATGTAAGGCCTTGGCAATATAAATTTTAAATAGTGTTGGGGATATACAGCAACCCTGTCGGAGCCCTTTAGTGATAGAAATTTCCTCTGAGAGACCGTTGACCGTTTTTATTTGTGATTTTCCTCCATGGTAAAGATTCTGTACAGCTTTTATCAGAGCTGCGTTAATTCTTGATTCGTGCAATACTTCCCATAATTTTATTATTGGCACTGTATCATATGCTTTTTGTAGATCGATGAATGTTATATGAGCTTCCTGGTTCATTGCAGATTTCTTCCCGATGATCTGTTTCAATGCAAAGATATTATCTGTACATGATCTTCCGCTTCTGAAACCATTCTGCTCTTCTTCTTCGTAGCTGGAGTATTCCTCTTCAATTAAGTTCCTCAGTATCCTTCCATAGAGGCGACTCATAGTGCTGGTGAAATTCCCCTGTAGTTATTGGGATCCTTCCTTGAGCCCTTTTTATATATAGAGGAGATATATGCTTTTTTCCACTGTTCAGGTACTGGATGACCATTTAAGCACTGGTTAACTATGTTTGTTAACATTCTAAACAGTTTTTTGCTTCCAGATTTTATGAGTTCCGAATATACTCCCTCTGGGCCACATGCTCTTCCATTCTTTAAAGACATTATAGCGGTCTTTATTTTGTTGGTATCCATGTAGATTTCCTCTCCTTCAATGTTTATTTCTGGCTGTGGCGGTTCTTGATACTCAGGTCTGTTCTCTGACAACAATTTGGAATAATATTTCACACATTCTTTGTTGGTTATTATTTCTATAGGGGCTGACTCCTGTTTTTCAGTTGTTGTTGTTTTTATAAATCTCCATACTTCCGTATTCCTTCTTCCGCCTATATACGTATTAATTTCTTTGCATTTGTCATCCCACACTTTATTCTTTTCTTCTTTTACCATTTTCCTCACCTCATTTTTCTTGTCATTATAAGTGCGCTTGTCTAGTTCAGATTTCGAATTTAGCCATATCAAATACAGTATCTTATTCCTATTAGCTTCCTATCTTAGCTTCCTATTAGCTAGTATCTTATTCCTATTAGCTCCTATTAGCTACTAGTAAATTTACGTACACAGGGTCGGTCATAAAGTTGTGTCACATCAAACTTTTTTTTTTAAATGGAACCCCCTGTATATTATTGCATATTTCAATTCTTCCTTCAATTTTAAGCAATAATCGTAATACACAATGTCCACAAATTTAAGAATTGAAATGTTAAACAAAAATTTTGTGATATACAGATTTGATATACTCTCATTTTATACATCTATGAATGCTAACTTCAGAACTAATGTCAAATATTATTAAGTATCACAGTTTCGGCAGAATGACATCGTTAAATGAAACTGAACATATCGAAATTAATTAAATCAAATAATTGTTTAAGTCATATTTTCAAAAGTCAATAACTCGGAAACGGTTGGTTTGAGGTACATTGTGTGTATTTCGATTTTTGCTTAGAATTGAAGGAAGAACCGAAATATGCAATAATATACAGGAAGTTCCATTTAAAAAAAATGAAACTTTGATGTGCCACGGCTTTATGACCGACCCTGTATACTTAAATTTATTACCCGCTAATAGATATTTATAAACCCTATAACTTTTATATTTAACTTTTTGCGGTACCTCCTGTATTTTACCTAGTAATCGACCGTTTCCATACATAACAGCGACCCTGTATATCCTTATTCTTATCATCTACGGTCTCTTCTTTACAATCCATTTGCGAGACCCGGTCCTGCATCCCAATCAGTCCGGCCGCCTCCACAATTACCCTTTAAACGTAAAACACGCCATCTGCGTTTCAAATGCACTTTTAAGTTGGATCCTCGGGCGTTTTTTACTAGTTTCCTTTTTTTCAGCTGCTACTTTTTTGTGCTGAATGGCGGTCTTTTGCAATTGTCTCAATTGGAGGGTTGGTATCAATAATTTGGCAAAAAACCCGTTGGGCAAATAGGGGTGAATGGTTAGCGTTATTGTTGGATGGCTTTCAAAGAGATGTAGGGAGAGATTCAAAGAAAATCTCAACGGAAATCCAAAGCGGTATTTTAATATTGTAGAATATGAAGATGTAAAGAAGTAGTAAATAAAGAGACAATATATTTTTTCTACGATCGTGCAAAAAGTAGCTATTTTTTTTTAGCTACATCAAAAGTCAAATTTTTTACGATGTACTTAAACAACCGTTAAACGGTAGCCTACTAAAATGCCGTTAATAGATATTGTGACGTCATTCATGTCGGCGGAAAGTAATGCCTGGGCTATAAGCATTTTGCAAGAGCGCCTGTGGCTCCGTGGCTGAGGCTATCGCTTCGTGAGCGAATGGTTCGTGGTTCAAATCTCACGCCGACCAAGACTTTTTTATATTTTTTTTGCTTATAGCGTGATCTTATTGCATTGGTTTGACTATTTTTGGTTGGATTGGTTTAGTTATTTGGTGGGTTGCTTAGCGTGGTCATTTGGAGGGTGTTAATTCATTGGTTAGTTGGTTATGTCGTGGGGTTGGTTGGTTTTTACTAATTTATATTTGTTTTTTATATTTTTTTATCAGTGTTGAGGTTAGTTGCGTTGGTTAAGTTGGTTATTTGGTGGGGTGGATAGCGTTGGTTAGTCCTTATAAAATTCCTATATTTCATAAAGCCGTCAAGTGCGTCACATCAACGACGTCATACCTATTAACGGCATTTTAGTAAGCTACCGTTTAACGGCAGTTTAAGTACAGCCAATTTTTTATACTGGTGTAAATAATAACATTTTTTGCACTAGTGCAAAAAACACCTTGACATTATTAATGACCAGTTTAACTAAAGAGAAAAAAATTGTAGGTACTTTGATTTTGGTAATCCAAATATTGTTACTAATGCAAGTATATTGTTGTTATATAGTTGCCATAAAGTCTTGTAATTGCATTAGTTGCATTAATAAATTGGCTTTTCCCAGGAATCGAACCCTCGCGCTTCGATTTGGTTAATCATATTTGCCTATCAATGTCCTCTGATAGCGAAAATTGCCATAATTTTCAAGTTGTCAATTGAAAACATTGTATTGCGTGTTTTGCTGTGGGCTGTTAAAAATGTCGAGTACGGATAGTGATGAAGAAATTATTGGGACCCCTCCAGATATAATTGAAATAGCAAATGAAGTTACCTACAGATTTATTACCCGACAAATCTAAAAAGGTGTATGTTTGTTATAAATGGTTCATTACGTGGTGTGCCATAAGGTTTGTTTAAACATTACTGAAAACGTTCTCCTAGCATATTTAAAAAAAAAATCAAAGACATTAAAGCCATCAACCCTTTTGGTCAGATTATTCAATGTTGAAGGCTACGCTGTTAAACAATAAAAATGTTGAAATTCGACATTTTACCAAATTAATTCCATTTTTGAAGAAGAAATCTGTAGGATACCCAAGAAATGAAAAAAAAATTACCCGGCAGGAATTTGACAAATTTCTAATTCAAGAATTTAACTGAATTATCTGAAATAACATTGAAAAAACTAATGGAAATGAAGTTTGTCCATCAATTACCTTAGTGAATTGGTCAAACTGCGACATTAAAATTAAAATGAACTCAAAAATAAATTATTAGTAAATGAAGGTTGAAACCATGACCTAATTCGTCCATCGGGACTTTTCAGGCGGATTGTGTACCTTTTGTGGAGTAGTTTTAGGGGAAAAAATTGTAACACCTTGCTCGGCTAGCTTTGACCGAAAAAATGGCCCTAAATGGCCGAAAATCAGTTTGTCACAAATGTCTGTCAAAATATTCAATTTACAAAAAAAATTTTGAATAAAAATTGAAGCTTAGGTAATTGCCTACAAAAATGATGCTTATTTTTACATAGCATTAGTAGTTTTCGAGATATTCTACGCCTCGAAGATCCCTGAATTTTTATTGATTGATAGGACAAATTGTAAATAACTCGGCTAAAATTTAATATTTTTTGATGATTCAAAGTTTATTTAAAAGGTAGAATCAAAAGCTAACACATTTCCGAACTTGTTTCGAATTTTGTCATATTTTATGGTAATAAAAAAACCGGGCAAACATTCCTTAGTTCAAATATTTTCAGATTTTTACAAACTTATTCATATTTTCACTAATAATAGCTTATTTGTCAATAATTTTTTTTGTGCGGGTGCCAGATATCACAAGCATTGTCATACACAATTTTAGAAGTCATGTTCCACAGCCCCTAGACCATCAAGGGACGTAGGACGTAATGTTTGTTATTTATAAAGACATTATGCGATTTTCTTTTGTTTACGACGTTTTCCGGAAATCCCCAAAAAAGCGGAAAAAGCCACTTACGTATAGTTGTATTTGTATTGACTCTAACAACAACTGTTCTTGAGAAGAGGACCAAATAGATCTGAAAAGGTCTCAGTTGATCACCTTGAAGAATCAAATCTCATCTAATCTACATCGAGACATACCAGCCCCGAAAATAATTACATTTTTTTTGCAGGCCACTAATCGCCACTGGATCTAAAATACAAATTTGTGTGTTTTTAGAGCTTTAAATTGCTCAAGCTGCACAGCTCTAACCTGTTTCATTTCAGGCGCCCGGTAATGAAGTTCCAAACTAGGTTTAAAGACTGGTCCCGAACGAGTGAGGAGCCACTGCGCCAGACAATAAATCGCCGCGGGGTGTTTTATAGGGCGTGATAAAAGTTAGTTTAGCAATTCAGATTGCGAAATTGCAACGTAATTATATATTAAAATTTGCAGCGTTATTTCGAGGCTCATTAATTTGCGATTCTTTTTTGGTGCGCGGTCCTGTGTAGATACAATCAGGATTTTTATGACTTAATAAAATAAAAATTTTAAATTAGTTTGGCGTAAGATATTAGGAAATAAAAACCGATTTTAAAGTTTGTTATTTATTTGTTTTAATTAATTAAACTCAGGTAGGAACCATTAAAGTTTCAATTACGTATATGTAGGTATGATATGAAATAATATTTCATATTCCGGATGTTGTTCAAAAGTGGCTCACCCCTATTGATTGTGCGAAACCTTGGGTCGGCGTTTACATGTACAGGAGTGAAACGCTATCTAGTATCAGAGAGAGCAAAAATACGAAATATTTATTACATAATCAGTTAATCTGACGCTAGATTCCATGCGCTTGGGAAAATACTTGTTCTTCTGTCTTTATTCAGTATATTTTATTTTACTAAGCGTGTTGGTTGGTGGTTTTAAATGACGGACCTATTTGTTTTATGTTTCATCTATATCTAGTACATGGCATTAGTCTATAGGTTTGTTCCAACCACCATTTCGGGATCGTTTTGAAATCGTACTAGAATCGGTTTTCTTGCATTTTGTTAGCATGCGCGGACTTAGTTTTGTGACGGTGCAAACAGTATCAACATTGGAACGCTTTGTGGATTGTTTTCAGGACTGTCAAAAGTGTCAAGCGTGCGTGTATCAATCGGTTTTTTGTTTTTGTTTAGAATTTCATAACATTAACATAACCCTATTATTTTTGTTTGCAATTTGCAATAATTATTATTATTCTTGAAATGGAGAATCAGAATCTAGTAATTGTTGGTAAGTGTTGTTTCAACTGTATACTTACTAACTCACTTACCTATCCTCTCTTTTATGATCCTGTTATGCGTAGTTTCCTGTTATTTCATTGCAGTGGTAGAATCTTTGAACATTATTTTATAAATAAAAAAATTAAAATTTTCGAACAATTTACTCCACGCAAACTGACAAGCAAAAGTATAACGCACACGTATTCGAATTCCTAAAAAATAACCAAGACAGAAGCATCAGCCGGACGCCGCCGCCGCGCCGTAGCAGAATCAGTTGTTAAAAATCAATGATCCCTGCCAATATGCTTTAATACGCAAGTCAACCCAAACAGTTATCAATTTGGACCATGTACCGAAATTACCGTTGTGAAATCGTAACTAAACGATCCCAAGGTAGGTTAGTACGCAAATAGGATCGTCCGACAACCGTCAAATCTCGGTTTGAACACATTTGAATTACTGTGCACGAGCGTGATCGTTCGGTGAGGGTTCTACGGCGGGTTGGAACAAACCTTATGATGAATACCCCTGCATTAACTGACATTTTTTCTAACACTGACGTTCGATGTCGGGATATTTCGTGAAACATTTCGCAAAACATTTCTGGAAATACTTTCAGAAGTAAACTCAAATATAAGCTCGTGTTATAAAAATTAGTTCCCACGTTTCCTGAAATAGATCGAGACGTGCCGTGATTGGTTGTTCGTTTTTTATTCTTAACCCGGGTTAAAAAAATTAATCTGGGTTAACAATGAAAAATCAAACAACCAATCACGGCGCCTCTTGAGCTATTTCAAGAAACGTGGGAACTAATGTTTATAACACGGGCTTATATTTATCGTACTATTTTGTGAAATAGCACGAAACAATCAAGGTTAAACATTGTGGTAGCTTCAGAAAAATAAGTAAACTTCGAGTATGAATAAATATCATTAATTTGTAATGGAGTGTACCACTACATTAAACTGATATAAAAAATTGTTCATGTAGAAAACAGTTACCGGTGGTAGATTAAATTAGCTATTCCCCTAAGGCTACACAAGAATATTTAGTTTTAATCATTCCCAAAACTTAAAATTGTAAAATTGCAGGGTAATACGCAGTGACTAACTGTTCTGGTGGTCCGCCTTTTATAGGTTATAATCGACTGTGTTAAACTATTTAAAAAATCGTCTAATTATTTCTTATTTTTGAATGGATTTATATCAAACCATGTTATTATTATATGTAACAGTATCGTTTATTGACATCGGGTCAATCAATAATTTTCCCAATCAGCTCGATATTATTGATGATGTTGCCAGTATTGCTCATCAAGCAATATACTACTGTTATAATAATCAACTAAGGCCGCGTAAACAAACATAGCATATACAATTTTATATACTAATTCCATTATAATAAAATTAAATAATAAACATATTGTAATTATATGCCTGCATATTGAGTGAAAATTTTTGTTATTACGAATCTACTCTACATATTATAAGGGCGTGTTCAAATATTAATTTTGTGGAATATAATATCAACATAAAACGAGATGTATTACGAAATATCATCGCAACAACAGCTATTTTAGAAAGGTCTAGGTTACTTATTTTACTGAGATTTATGGAAAAAAAGTCCTTTGCCTCGGGTACAGATACCGGCACGTTTTGGAAATAGCTAAAAAAAAACAAAATTGAACGAGGCAACAGGAAATGCCAAATCACGCCCTCATCACAAGTAGTTTTCAGGTGCTTTTAAGAATCGTAAGTAGGCCGAGGCAAACCTAAGTGGGCCACAACAACTGGAAATAAATCGAAATGCGACAAAGTTGGGCGGCGAAACGAGACCTTGACCTGCTTTGAAGAGTTCTCCGCATAGTGTAGAGCGTGTTTAAGAAAGGCGAATTAAAGACATCACAATGTTTTATTCAAAACATTCAACTTAATACTACAAATTCAAAGAAAAATATTATATTTGAAAAAATATATCTTTTTTGTAATAATGATATAGGTACAATTACATGTATTATTCATATCAACACGCTTTACAAATGTTGCAACGAATATGTCTAAAAATTATATCAGTTTCAATTCTCAAACTACTATTCACAACTGTCCTGTCAACTTTCCGGCTGTCATATTTTTTTGATATCGACCCATAACAACAAAATTCGCAATTCGCAATTTGTGTGTATATGAACCGGTTTAAATTTTTTGAACTAAATATCAATAATTCCATTATTGTATTTTTCTCTTTTTTTAAAGCATAACCTGCAAAAAATACAAAGCGACAGAGTGTACAAAAAATAAAAAGTGGCATTGATTCAGAAGTGACTGTTACAGAACAACACTATCTACAATAGACCGGCACGCAGGTCGATTTAATAAACTGTAAACCCGCGTCCCCTCTCAATATTTGATTTTTACAAGGGCTATTTTTCGTTTTTATCGTTGCGCAGCCCCACACTGGCTTATTGTAAATTCAAAACAATTGTTGCGCTTGTCGCATAAACGACGTCTATGGCTTTATTTGTTTCTATTTTTTATTTATATAGAGGTGCATAATATCTGGTCGAATAAATCCGTAGCTAAATAAAATTGTTGAGGAATGTTTTATATATGCACAATACTTGTGTATATGAATGACCAATTGTTACAATAAAAATATTTATTTTAAATATATAAAATTTTGTTCTTCGGAATTCGTGCGACCAGTATAGGCTTGGTGCATTTCAGTTGATTTCAGAAAATTCCGGACATCTGAAGTTTTCAAAATGTATTTCACGCCGTCCCGGTTGCATATTTGTAAACGACGTCCATGATCGCGATTCGGTTCTAGGCCGAACAATACTGCGTAAACAGCATACGATATCGCAAATCCGTCTGGTAAATAGCATCCGTGATTCCAAATTTTAACTGCCTTAACGATATCGCGAAATTTATTAATAGGTTGCTCAGCATTCAGGATCGCAAATTTTGTTTGTCAACCCAAATTAAACGAGCTAAAAATAAAAAAAAGTTTTTTTTCAAGCGGCCACCCCTTCCAATAACAACCACGCACGTTGCTGCTTAATTTTGGTGACCGTACGAAAAAATACACGTTGACGTGCTGTTGATTCATAAAAATTTCGATTATTATAGAGAACTATAAAGTAAAACCGCAGGGAAAAATACAAAGAAAACAATGTCACCCTACTCTGGGTGCTAACCCACCAAGGGATAGAAGGTAGGTAATAAAAAAAGTCTAAAGTCTAGGTAGAAAAGGAGCGAACACTACTTTCTGAACCAGAACGAAGTGTTGAAAATCTTGAGTCAGTAGGTATTGAAATATACCCCAAAATGGATTGGGCGTTCGGGAAATCAGACCGCAAAAACAAATTAACTTAGTAAATATTTTACAGTTATAGTTGAATTAATTTCTTAGTTACTTTGATGAATATTTTAGTCTTTACGATGATACAGCTCTACTTAACCGACGTATGTTCGAAAGTACCCATTTCTATACTTTGGCGCAAATTTTTCGCTTTTGGTGTACTCCTGGAAAGTTAATGTTTTTTAGTTTATATTTTGTTGATTCCGGAGCCATTATTTGCGTCCTATAAAAGTTCATAAATAAATTTATAGTTTATTTTTTGTGACGTCCGAATCTTGTGCGGATTTTATTCGGATTTCTGAGATCACTTGTCCGGAATTTCCAAAAGCTTTCATGGAAACCCCATATCTGGAGGAAATAATAAATAAAGTTGTGAATCATCAGGGTTTAAGCGTACATTACAATATTTTAAATAACTATTAATATCTGAAGTGTATATTACGTATAAAAAAACCCAAGATACTACCATGCGGCGCGCCTCTACTGTTTAACCAGCGGATCTGAAGCTACGGAAGGAATGCGAGAAAAAAATCGATATTGCCACGTTTATCTATAAAATTGCAAAATTGCCAGACATGAACTATAAATTTCATATATTTTTATTATATATAATGTGTTTAGCATATATTCTGACGTATATTACTAAGGAATTTTAACGTAGTTCATATTGTTCGATATGTTTTATTTAATAACTAATTTCTTTCATTCTGTATAATCTGCTTATTATGGAAGGTGAAGATTTTTCAACGATATCATTAGCAAACCGGCATCGCCGCGCATGGCCGCCTATTCATCGAACATGATTGGCGAGAGTACGTCACAGGATTTGTTACCACGCGGTTGCCATGACTTTTACGCCTTTCCTATTCGCTATCTTTATCCCCAACTTCACGGTCTCATCTGAAAAGAGTAGAAATATTGAATACTATTGAAATATCCAGTGGCGGTGTCATTCTTTTGATCATTATTACTTTCTTTCATTATTTTATACCGGTTATCCTAAATTTTATTCTTATATTTTTCGTATATTTAATAGTTAAGTTGTGTTTTATTGTTTTGTAATCTTGTTATAATCTTTTTCGTTCGTAGTTTTTAATTATTAATATTAAGTTTGCTCGTATATTTGCGTTTTAAATGAATAAATTTGTTAAGGGTAAAACGCTACATAGCCAGACAAGAGAAATAATAGCTAATTTATATAGGTAAGTAGAATAATAATAATATATGTAATTATTAGAATATTAAAATTAAATATTGGCTAAAATAAAAAGCACGCATTTTACCTAAATATTTTAGCTAAACTAAAATAAATATAAATAAACGTGGATAAAATCTCATTTGGTTTATTTCCTTGTGTTCATAATAGGGTTTGCGACGAAGAAGCTACAGAGAGTTCGCTTAAGTTGCCGCTTAAACGTAAACTTGAGCGGATATCTCTTTATACCGGAGTTAGCGCATCGGCTGTAAAAAATTCACACAGAAGATAAAAAAAGGCTGGAAACTAACCCCGATAAAATGATATCCAGCCCTGGAAAGAAACGACCACGTGAGACTGCTGTTGAAAAGCTCGACGACTTTGATTTTCAAGTGGTCAGGTATTTGATAAATAGATTTTATCTCGAATTCAAAGTCGTCCCCACAATTAGAAAGCTTTTACAAAAATTGCAGGAAGAATCGAATTTTCCTTTGGCAGGGAAACGCTTAGGGGGTTATTAAAATCAAATGGATTTTTCATAAAACACCCTACGCCCATGCCTATTTTATGAATGAAATTGGGCGTGTTTTGTTTACAACTGCGTTCCCCTGCCGATACCCCGTAGCTTCAGATCCGTTGGTCACACTATAGTACTTAGTCTCACATCTGGAATTTAATGATGGAAAACAACTCTTTGTTTCTTACACCAAACATAAATTGTACAAAATTGTAATAAATTATAAAATATTTAATTTTTTTTCTTATTCAAAACTTAACTGGAACACTGATTTCATTTTGCCATAGAAAACCAATATTGTTTAACATCAGTGGCCACGAGTCTGACGTACCTACGTATACAGAAAGGTCGACATACTTCGAGACATAGGAAAAATCAAGTCCATTTAGCGTGTGTCGCAATTTTCACACCTTAAAAAATTGGTTTTGACATTAATGTATGTCCAATTGCACCGCGATATTTAAGGTCTTCTTAGCTTAAGTCGAACTTATAACTGTGACTTTTTCTTTAAAAACGTAATTACTGTGAAACTAAGAGAATGAAGAGTGTCCCTATTTATTTATTTATGTTTTTATAGCAACTGCAGCGACTATCAAAAAAGCTGTGTTGTTTTCGTAGAAAATAAGGTCACCTGTAATTCATTTGAGAATGTTATAAATCGCTAAAAGAGGTTTCAAATCTCTTGGATTTCTGTTAATATTAAATAAATTTTATTAAAAATTGAACTAAAATTGTTAGTATCATTTTCAAAAATTGTATCAGTCAAATTTCCTCATTTAAGGTGAATATTAAAGTAAATATAAATACAGCTCATTCTAAGCTCTACTTATCTTTAAGAAAAATTTAAATCATTGGTGCAATTGGGCCTTAATGCCATTTCGAATGAATAATAGTATTAATAATGTACATTATAATAATAATAAATTTTAGATCATAGTGTGTATTAAAACTACTAAAACACTTTCAAATTGGTATTATATTAACAACTTTGGTTTTTTTAATTCAAAAAAAAAATAAAAGTAACAAATTTCTCAATCAAAATATTTGGGGTAAATGGGTAAACGGTAAAAAACAGGATAATGAAATTTAAAAAATTATAAAAACTGTTCAAAAATGCCTCCCTCTTGCATTAAGCAATAACCCAAACGATCATAAAATCCCCTCCTCACATTGGATAACATGTCAGGGGTGACAGTGTCAAAGGCATTAAATATTTTCTGCTTTAACTGCTCCAAGTTTTGAATTTCTTCATGGCCGTAAATTTTAGATTTTATGTATCCCCATAAAAAGAAATCATTCACCGAGAGGTCAGGTGACCTTTTCCATCATTATTTCGCAAAACTCCATACGGCGAAATTGATAGTCGGGGAAAAATTCATGAACCTTTCTTGCTTTTCTTGAACAATAACCATGTTTTTTGAGGACCCTTTTAACTGTTGTTGTACTTGAATTTACTGCTTCAGCAACTTGTACACAGCTTCTATTTGGATTTTCCTCAACTGCAGCGCATATTAAGACTTCTGTTTCTTTTTGCTTTCTTATGAATGTGGGCAGTAACGCAGCCATATTTTTCAAAATTTTCTTTTATCCTGTGAATGGAGGCTTTTGAAGGCACCGGTCTATTCTCGAAAGCTTGTCTGAATCTCGTTTTTATTTCTTCAATCGACTTGTTCTGGTAAATCCACTTAATTATCTGAATTTTTTCATTAACGTGATACACATCCATTTTTAAATGCAATTCAAGAATCTGAGATAAATAATTTCGAACTTATCAAGTTTAAATAAAATGAAATTAAACGTCAGTCTAAACAAAACTGTCGTTTTTGAAAACTTGTCAAAATTTGGACACATGCTAAATGGATTTGATTTTCCTATGTCTCGAAGTCTGTGGACTTTTCTGTATACATACCAGGGGCCGGAAAGTGAAATAGCAAAAGCGGTTCCACCGTTTCCACGGAAATTTCAAATAAAATAGTTCCAGCCTCGGGCGCTAGGTGGTAGTGCAATTAATTTTTAGGTTAAAAAGTTGCTACTAGTTATTGCCAGATGGCGTTCAATCAGATTTTTTTTGTAGTTTCCATAGTTTCCAACGGCCATTGTGATATTATTGTCAAATTCTCAAAAAATATTGTCGTTGTCATAGCGCCAATCATAATATTATAAAAATAATTATCAAAACCATCAAATATCATAGTTTTTCAAACTAATTTGTTATATGTGTTTTTATTAGACAATTCATTTTGTTTGTGGCCCTAAAAATATAATGTAAGTAATTTATTTTTGCTATCATTTAAGTACCTATTTATATTTACTCCATTTACAAAATTTTGGGCGTATTACGTTGGTCTTGTTTTATTATAATAAACGATGTTTAAATATTTGACTTATAATTAAAATCTTTAAATAATAAATAATATTTACCCATGTTTGGCTTTAATTTTATTTAATAATTGTATAAATTATACTGTTAAATCTTATTTTTTACACATCACAACGATACTTGTTTAGTATTGTTGAATTTGTGTAAAAAATAAGATTTAATAATCAAATTTAATTATATATTTTAGAGTAGAATTCAATAAATACGCTCATTTAAAAAGCCCGCGCTTCGATCCATTTAAAACAAGCCCTACTCAATAGATGGCGCCACTTCTGTAGAACCATTTTTCAGTATGGCAGAGTCCATTCTTTTTCTAGCTAGGTATATTCTTTGATACATACATTGATGGACTTACCCGTCTATTTCCGATGGTTTGAAGTCGCCTTTTCCTGAAACACACAAAATACAGTGACATTAGATTGAAATACTATCGATGGGCAAATAAAGAAAACTGTCGGTTGAGGGGGGATTGGAAAATAGACTTGAGTTCCAGGGAATAAATTCTGCAGAATTTTACTGTTTGATTTAAAAATAATAGTGTCGGCATCTATAACGCGAAATGTCGTGTTTATGTCCAGTATTGTTAGAGAGATTTTATGAGGTTGAAATAATAGTAAAAAGTATATTGGCTTTCATAAACGCTATAGAGGAGTTTTATATGTTTTGGGTTATATCTTTTTTATTTTTATCTTTCAATTTATGCCTATTTTATATCTATTTATATCTATTAGTATTTTTACGTGATTTTTTAATTTTTGATTCCGGCTTGTCAAGACTTAGAAAAAATTCAAGCTTATTTTCCTATTTTGTGCAATTTTCTCTAAAACGGTATAGAAATTTGAAAAAGTATAAACGGGATTAACCATTTTAGAACAAACAATTTTTTTTATAAAGAATGTATTTTTCTCAAAATGTTAATAATAAAAAAGTGTCAAGAGGAAAGAGCTCACGGAGACTTTGCATGGAGAGACAGACAGGCATGGAGAGATGGCATCGGAAGACGTAGAATGTTTTAAACCGATTAATATATATGATACGATCCAATGTGAGGATTACAGTAGGCTTAAGTCTAGTTGACACGGTCAAAGTGCATTTGAATCATATCAACCGATTTTATGTCCAACTGTATTTGATTCAAGTACACTTTGACAGTGCCAACCAAGCTTTACGATTCTATTCAAATTTTATCGATCCGTTTTCGCCATGATTCACTTGAACGAACCGTATTCTAAGCAAGCGTTTAAATGAACGAATCGTTCAATCTTTGTCCACCTCTATATCTGACCGAAACGTTGTGTAAGTAAAAATGAATAAAAACAATGGAAGTCCGAAATTCTTTTAGTTTCAGCAAATATAATAATAAAACTTTAATACTAAAGCATTTCTACAGGGTTGTTCACCACATACGAAATGGAGTATTGTAGCTAAACGATTAGATTTTTACAAATTGTAAGTTTTGGGTTCGTTGAAGGACCATTAGAGCTACAATTTAAAAATATTTTTACAAGATACAGAGTGTCCCAAATAAATAAAAAATATCAAAGTTACATTTTTTTAAATGGAACACCCTGTATAATATTGCATTTTTAGTTTCTACGATTAAAATAAAGGTAAATTTGATAAGGTTTATTACACTTTAACCTTACCGTTTTTGAAATATTTTCAATTTTGCGAAATTGCAGTATAAATTTTAAGGCTTCATTTCTCCGAGGATATCAAAGTTTTTAATACTAAATATTTACTGAAGTTTATTTATTGATCAGTTATCGTGTTGCAATAATGAAAATTATACTACCTTATACAGAGTGTCTAAAATTTTTTTTAAATAATAACTAGCTTTAAACGGCAATAACTTATTTAATTTAAATAGATCACCCTGTATATTTTATGAGAATCAGATGCACAATTTAATTGTCTATCAAATTGTATTATACTACTTCTTACCTATTCCTTCAAGTTTTCGTAGAAAAAGCATTTTCTTATAATTTAGACCTCATTTATCAATATACCCATGGAATATTGACATTTTAGATTGTTTTTAAAGCAGCAAATGTACAAAATGTACAGGCTAGTAATATTATCGTTTTTAGTAAAACGATAATATTACTAGGCCATTTGTATGCAAAAAGAAAAATATTTAAATCTTTATAAAAGAGTATACAATTAATTAAATATACCACCAGTATTTCCGCCCAAATACTAATTAACTACATACTTAATTGTGTTCGTTAAAAAATTATTCTAAATAAATGTGGATTTGAATCAGAAATCAATATAATAATAAGTTATGAAAATGAACGTCTCTGTTGTTATAAATAAGCATTTGTCAAAAAATTAAATATCATTGTTAAGGTGTTGCTTTTTACCACACTGTCTAATACACATACATAATTCAGTTTTTTAGTATTTGTAGCAATTATTACTAATCAACGCAAACAGTCAATTAATGTAGTTTGAATACTGGAATCATATTAATTGGTCCTCTTTAACAAATATTTAAACAGTTTTTTTTATTTTTTAATGAAATAAACGAACTATATCGACAATATTAGTATCTGTACTCTTTAAAAATTTGGTTTGGTTTTAAAAATAATCTAAAATGTCAGTATTCCATGGGTATATTGATAAATGAGTTCTAAATTACAAGAAAATGCATTTTCTACGGAAACTTGAAGAGATAGGTAAAAAATGGTAAAATACAATTTGATAGACAATTAAATTGTGCATCTGATTCTCATAAAATATACAGGGTGTTACATTTAAATTAAATAAGTTATTGCCGTTTAAAGCTAGTAATTATTTAAAATAAATTTTTAGACACTCTGTTTGATTAGACAACTTTGATTCCCTCGGAAAAATGAAGCTTTAAAATTTATACTGCCATTTCACAAAATTGAAAATATTTCAAAAACGGTAGGGTTTAAGTGTAATAAACTTCAATAAAATGTATCTTTATTTTAATCGTAGAAACTAAAAATGTAATAATATATAGGGTGTTCCATTTAAAAAAATACAACTTTGATATTTTTTATTTATTTGGGACACTCTGTATCTTGTAAAAATATTTTTAAATTGTAGCTCTAATAGTCATTCAACGAACCCAAAACTTACAATTTGTAAAAATCTAGTCGTTTAGCTACAATACTCCGTGTCGTATGTGGTGAACAACCCTGTATATAGATCACAAAGAACATTGACTTCAGTTTAACAACTCCCCAACTTTTTGTTTAACTCGTGCGTTTTTCCGCCAGCTTTATGCTTTGTTTTACTGGAGCTTAAAGAGTGAAACTGCAAGAAACATCGACGTCGCCGTCGGTCTCGGTCCGTTGAACCGAAATATCCAAATATAAGAAGCCCATTTCATAGAGAGAGCCTGAATCTCGGGCGGAGAGAGGAAAATAATTATAAGATAGCTGTAAGACGGCGCGCGGAGTCAATTTCACGGTACATTTAGGGCGCATCTAGGGACTTTTTAATTTCATTTAATGAGATTGGGTCCGGAGAATTTTGCCGTGTACGGACCTGCCCTCGCGGGGAGGAAGGAAGCAGAGGTTGTTTACAAATAGAGCGGAAATTAATAAATAACGGTTACTTGTTGTTTTGCTTTGATTTCGACAGATGATGATAGAAAAAAGGTAAATGACTGCTATACTAATTTATCCTTTTCACTAAAAAAGGCTTCTATTTTTTAAGTTAACTGCGTATGGGTTTATACCGTGCTGGCTACTCTTACTTTTGGTATTTACATATATGTGGAAGTAAATCGCATAGAGATCTTATTAACTCGAAGTTGGAGAAATGCGACGGTGCGCTGTTGAGGCGTTGCCACATTTCTCTGGTACGCCTTTCCCTATCAACTAAAGTAAAATCACGATCGCAAACCACTTATTTTTAAAAGACTCTTTTTTTCGAAAAGATAAGTAGATAAAATCATTATTTTAAAATATAGCAAAAATATTAAGAAAGTATTTGAAAAAAACTATAATCAATTGTTTCTAATGGATTTCGAGATATTGATTTTTTAATTCAGTGAGATTCAGAGTAATTCAGAGTTCTAATAGCGCAACCACTGTCGAACACCAACTCAATTCCACTTATGTTATCCATCATCAATTAATACCAGAAACATTTGATTAAAACACTATACACATAGATATGTAATGACGATTATCACAAAACTTTTTGCTTAAATAAAAGGCTTATATTTGTAGTTGGATACACTACGATTTTAATTTTTCTCATGCTGGTTTTTTGGTTTGAAGTCATTCTTTGGTCCACCCTTGGGATCTTTGAAAAGATCTAAAGCGGACGCAAAAAGTTCTGCTTAAGAAAGTCCGCGAGCTTGTTTTACACTAATATAATAAATAAAGAATATATTCTGAGAAAAATATAAATTCTGAAAATAGAGCGAATGAAAGAAAGATATGCGTAAAATTTAATATTTGATAAAAAAACTGTGTTTTGTTCATCAAAATTACTAATTATATATTCATAACATCACTTCTAATAAATAAAGAAGCATAAATTTACATGGAGAATCTCTCGTCTCCCTCATTTCCCTCTAACACCACTGACAGCTTCGTTCATTTTCAGATGTGTTATGTGTGCCCTAAATAACAACGGCCACTCAATCAAATTGCCTCCGGCCAACAAAATAAATCATTAGGTTTTATCCCGCGAGAAGCCCTTTTTTGTTGTGTGTTTTGCGTTGTGAATGCGGCGTTCCGCAAAGCATAAATGTCATCGGGCTGGCCACAGAGTAATAAAAACATAGAACTGTCATTTATAAAAAAAATGTTAGATTCGGGATATCAACTATGGAATAAATCAATTCTATCAGTCTTCTAGAAAATGAAAAAATACGGAGAATTGTTTTAGCGGACCTTTAACATCTGGCAAGAGAGTGCGATGGCAACAACGTGCGTGATGTTATAAATAAGATTACAGTTGAGGGTTGGTTACACTAATTCACCACAATACCACAATCGACAAAAACACTTTACTTTTCCACTGAAAGCGTGTTAGCATCATCAGCAGATTATTAAAACTAAATTAATATCTACAATTCAGGGTTTACATAGGCGCTCAGTTGGCAACGAGCAGGCGTGGAAAAACTAACCAAGCGAGTCAAAATCAATCAAGCGTAACAATTCATTACCGAACTAGCGGAACAGGAACAGTGAACTGTAAGAAATTGGACCATGTCTCTGTTCATACTAACTTTACATTTATTAATTTTGACATTCTCATATGTATCTAATTGCCTGTACTCCACCCGGCCTCCTCTTACCGTCTACAAGCTCACCGTAAAGCAGAGATTTTGGTATGCGGTTTTCTTGCATTCTGCATACATGACCAGCCCATCTTAAGCGGGATTTTGTAACCATGACTCCAATACTCTCGCAGTTAGCTTTTTCAAGGACCGATACGTTTCAGACATGATGGAACCACCGGATTCTTAAGAGTTGTCTAAGGTGTCTCTGTTGCAACTTGTTTAATGCATTCATGTGTCGGCGGTACGGCACCCAGGTTTCGCTCCCATATAACATGGTGGGGATTATAATTGCTCGGTACACTGCCAGTTTCGTTTTTGTACTCAAGTCATAATTGTAGAAAACCCTGTCTTTTAATTTCCAGAATGCTCTTGAGGCGCTGCTAATCCTGTGCTGAATTTCCGAGTCGATATTGGCCTTTTCCAAAATCAAACTGCCGAGGTAATTAAATTCCGCTACATATTTCAATAGTTCCTCTCCGATTTTTACAGCGTTGTTATGATCTTCCGGGGGAGTGCACATGATTTTGGTTTTGTCGATGTTTAGCTTACGACCCAAAGCCTCGTATGCCCAGGTGTTCAACATTTCTTGTAATTGTTGTAACGTGTTTGCAACTAGAGCGCAGTCATCAGCGTATTGAAGTTGTGTGATGAATTTTGTACGTGGTTTTGCCCTCAGTCTTTTTATGTTGAACAGACCGCCGTCATATCTGTATCTAATGCCCAATCCTCTCTCGTGCAGTTTGCTGTCCACTATAATGGAGAGCGCTGCCATGAATATGTTGAATAGAAGAGGCGCTGAGACACGTTCCTGCCTAACTCCTGTATTAGTCAGGAAGGGATCGCTCAGTGATGTGACACTCTTGACTGGTTGTTGTTATGGCGGCTTTTACACACTGTAAGAAATTTGTGGGGACTCCGAACTTTTTCATAATTGCCCAAAGTGCATCTCTGTTTGATGAATGCAACATAAAGTTTAGACTCCTGCTCTTTTAATTTTTCCTGTATCGGCGGATGAAAAATATGGATATTGTGCCACGGTTGGCGCGAAAACCCGTTTGCGATTCTGGAAGGATTCTTTCTATATGTGGGTGAAGGCGATTTGACATAATTTTTGCAAGAATTTTTCCTCCGATAGCCAATAGTGAAATTCCCCGGTAATTTCCGCAGTCTGATGCACTTCCTTTGTTCTTAAATATATTCACTATATTCGCGTTGCAAAAGTCCTGAGGTACCTCTCCGCTTTCCCATATGACATCAAAGAGAGCCCTAAAATGACCAATAAGTTCTTTACTTGCACACTTATAGATTTCCGCCGGGATCGCGTCACAGCCAGCTGATTTGTTGTTTTTAAGCTGTTTTATGGATGCCGTTATTTCCTGTTCTGTTATTGGGGTATCTAATACATCGAGGCTGTTATACTGAGGTATTGTGTTTAGTGCTTCTATATTGGGTTAAGGATATGGCTGTAATGCTCTTTCCAGCGGTTTCTAATTTGCTCTTCCTCTTTTAGAAGTTCGCCATTTTGTGCCATGATTGGGCAGCTTACCTTCTTGGTTGGGTCGTATACTTCTTTAACAGCCTCAAAGAATTTACCATAATCGTGATGCCTGGCGTACTCTTGAATCTGATTAGCCTTTTGTGACCACCAATCATCCTTTACTTGGCGCAGATTTCTTCGAAGCGTGTTGCTGGCTGCTTTAAAGTTGTCTACCAGCCTTGGATTGTGTGGATTTGCAGTGACTGCTTGATGTGCTCTGTGCTTTTGTTCCAAGAAGGTCTGTATACGAGGTTGATTTTCGTTAAACCAATCTGGTTACCAATTTTCGTTAAACCAAATTATTAGACTTTTTAGAAAGGACAGGATTGGAGAATGTAACCTAAAGATCAGATGAGAACTACAATGAATCTGAAAAAGTCGCAGTAGTGGATCAGGCCGATAGATACTAATCTATATATTATCTATATGAGTTTTTCTTATACGAATATTTCTAGTGCTACATCTGAAATAAAACGATATGGTGAAATGATACTCTACAGAAAGCTAAAATTTCTCTCTCTAAAGAACTTGAAAATAACATTCAAGAATGTAGTTTTGAGCAGGAAGAATGAACAAGAAATGACAATGTGATAGACACATTTACTAATTTGATGTTAATTTCCTATAATACGAGCCAAATAAACGATATCTTTATATACTGTATATCACTCTGCGGCGCTAAGCGACAGGTCATTACCGTCGGATGGACCAAAAGAGGATCGGGAAACAGAGAGAGGGTTAATTTATTTTTCAAAAAAATGACGGTGTGTCTCGCTAACGCGTTTCGCCTCGCTGTCAAATCAACGCGTCGCGAAATTGTAATTAACTGTACACCGTACTCGAACTCGTTAAAGGGCCAGAAGTTCTTGTTTTGTTCGACGGAATACGCGAAGTAATGGTATATAAAGGACGAAACAGTATAGATGAAGCAGAATTAGATTTTATCCAATTACAGCGTTATCAATGAATGAAATCGAAATTGTATTATCATAGCCTTTTGATTTTTAGGACTTCCAAAAAATTCAAACATATTTTCATTTTTTTTATTTTCTCTAAAACAGTACGGACAATTTCAAAATTATAAACAGGAATCACCATTTTAGAACAAGCAAATTTTTTTTATGAAGAATGTATTTTACTTAAAATGTGAATAATAAAAAAAATCCTCTTGTAAAGACAATCCGGGGACGTACTGTACACAGAAAAATTAGCTTTTTGATGACAATTAATTAATAAAGTATTACCAAAAAACTTAAACTTTTTGTATATAATTTTTTATTTGTTAGTTTAAAGTTAGACTTTCTGAAAATTATTTACATTTATTACTTTAATATTTACATTTTAACAATTTAAAACTTGATTTTCATGCATCCATTATCCGACAATACGATGATAATAATAATAATAATAATAGCTCCCGTATACAAACCGGACCACCGTAGTAACATAGGCAGAACCGGACGAATTAGCGTATACCCGTCCGCCGAATAAAGAGCAGGCGAAAAAATGCGATAAAATAAAAATAGGTAGATATGTGATAAGAATGTTTCAGAATTTGTATTTATTCGTGTTTTAATAGCCAAAACGAATACATAGATTCTCGCGACAGTTCTCGTGTAAGATTTATTTTTTAAGTAAAATAATGGTTGTTTACGAAGTTCGTGAAAAAATTCAAATTGTAAAATGGTATTTCCAAAATAGGTCTTATCGGGATATACAAACAATTTTTCCACAAACTTTTGTAGACAGGCCAATTCCATCTTTACCTACTGTATCAAGAGTTATTAATAATTTTGAAACACATGGGTGCGTGTTCCCACAAAAACAAAAAAGCCTGATGTGTTGATTAATGAAGAACAGGAGTTAAAGCAAGTGTTCATTTGTGCTACCGCGGATCAAAATCCCACGTTTTCAAGTAATCAAATTGCTGAGGTGGTTGTCCTGCCCACAATGCCCGTATTGTTCACGAATATTTGAACAATACTTTTCCCAACCGTTTAATTAGTAGACATGGAACTATTTTGTGGCCCGCTAGATCACCAGATCTTTCTACCAATGACTTATTTTTGTGGGGTTATGTAAAATCCAAAGTGTATGGTCATAATAGGGCTAATAATCTGGATGAGCTTCAAGTAAAAATACGAGAGGCTTTCCAAACTATTAGTCCTAATATGTTAGCCAATGTCAGACGGGGATTTTACGACCGCCTAGGCTTCTGTCTAGCACAAGAAGATGGTTTTGTTGAACACTTGTTATAACTTTTTTGATTTAGAGTAATATTTTAGTTTTTTTTTGGGTTTAGAGAATTTATTTATTTTTAGTTTTGGCTTGTAAACACACTCAAATAATAAATATTTAAGAATTTTCATTTTAAATGTTACCTTAAGTGAAGGTAAACACTTAAAATGAAAATAATAAATACTCGGCACTCCTCGAGTCGTATTCCTAGTCTGTCATGACCGACCCGTTCAAGCACCACTGCAACTGCGTACTGCCTGACAAGCCGACTAGCCGGCAGTGAATCTCGAGTACGAACGCAAAACGGGTAAACGTAAATTCGTCCGGCAACTTGCTATGTTACTAGTAGCCTGGTCTTCTCTATAGCGTTTAACGCCTTGGGAGTAGCAAGGTACAGCTTGCCATACTAGAGCCGTTCGGTATAGAAGGAATTGTGAATCCCAAGTACTCATTTAAGGCCGAGTCGACATAGGTACCCAAACTATTTTTATTTTAATAAAAATAGTCGGCTGATGAAATGTCGGGTGTGGGATTCGAACCCACTACCTTGAGATTGGTAGATGAGAGCCTGTACCTCTACGCCACGGGGCACCTCTTCGATGATAAGATATTAATTTTATTGGTTGAATTTAAAGACTTCGATTGGTTAGAAAATTATGTACATAGTTTTTAAATTTATTGCATTTTCAAGTCTCCGTTCATCGAATATACGATTTGTTTGTGATTGGTGTCATTTTATATTTTCATTTTCATAATGATTTCGCTGTTACTTATAGTCTAAAATTTTGCAACGTTTTCGAGAGTGCTGGCTCTTAATATATCTTATGCTATGCTCTCCTCAACAGAGTGCGGACCGTCTTCTGCGCATCATATCTGTATTCAACATCTATTCAATACCGCGCATCACAAATTCGCCTTATATTTCAGGAACTAAAGAGGCTAGGACAAACATATGTGTAGCATATTTAGTTTTATGAAAAAGTAGCAAAGTAATGTGAAAATCGCATCATTGTATCTCTACTTATAAACAAAAAATGCCATGGATAAACAAAAATGCCATACCTATAAAACCACACGAAAATAGGATACCCTGTAGAGATGTGATGCGCAGAAGTGAACCGCAGTAGTCTCCCGCAGCCAGACGGCAGGCACTTGTGCCAGGAGAGTACAGGAGAGCATAGCAAAAGATATATTGAAGAACTAGCTTTCTTAAAATTCTCGTTTTCCCCACGTTGCGAGCTTTTGTACTGTTATATTTTTATTAAGGTTAGATTAAATTTGTCAAAAAAGTGTCAAAACGTCCGTTATCGTACGATCTTTCTCCGTTGCCGGGCTGGAGTAAAAAAATTACGGATGAAAAGTGGCGCAGTATGACCGGATAACGAATGCATGAAAATCAAGCTTAAATGGACGTATATGGTAAAAACTAAAGTGTTATTGAACAGTTTATTTAGACATTTTAAACAATTTTTTCATTTTTCCTTGCAGTTTTGTTTTTGTTTATGACGAAAGGAAGAGGATATATCTCCTGAAACGTTAAGCCTTTTTTGTCGGTTTATTTAGATTTTCTAATTTGTGTGGATAATTTATATTCTATTTGTATTTTTTATGCACTGCCATTGACATAAAAGTAACTTAAATGCTGTCTATAATCTTCAGTTTGATCATTACAGTGACCCGAAGATTTCATTCGTTCGTTCAGTTAACGTCTCCTTTTTGCTGTCAAGGGTAATCTGGACGGGGCTTACTTTGTTTACGCGGAATCCGAACCGCAGTCCTCGGCCATATCATGGTCAATGGTCTACTCACTTGGTAAGTGTCTAAATCAACTCTTACTCACGAGATATCCCATCTAATCCGGCCTCGAACGGGCGGGAATGAGCAGTGTGTGTCAATAGACTTTACACTTTTGCCTTTATTGGAAAACAGCACGATACAGTTTCGAACCGGTCACCCGTCCATCCACTAGTATCGCCTTACGTCGCTTAACTTCGGTGTTCTAATGGGTGTTTCGACGTAGCTGGGCCGTTGTGTCTCAAAAAGGTTCGTCATCTCTGGTATAGACATTACTTTTAGTTTCATTATAACAGAGGGTTCACATACCTATAAAACTCTCAAATTAACGTAGGTTATTTCATGTAAGTTTTGCCAGGTGAAAAAAATTACATCAAACATCTAATTTTCTATTAAAAGGATCGATATTAATCGCGCATCTCTAGTTGACGCATATACGTTATAACATCAACGTTATTCAACTAATGCTCTGTTCCTATTAAATGATATTTATCGAACATCAGGTAATATGTTGTTGCTTCCTCGCTAGAGAACCGGCTACGATATAATAATGTTTAATTAAAACAAAACGGAAAGCGTATAATTTATTGAATTATCAATGCATCGCTGCCGGACAAAATAAACAAGTATTTATTTATATTGCATCGGCGAAACATAGCAAAGAATTAAAATATTTTAATGTATGGATCCATTAGCGTTGCTAAATTAATTATTTATCTTTTAATGCGAACGAGCGTTATTTATTTTGTTTCAGTAATTTCGTGATATGCTGCTTTGTGTCTCACTAGTTTTTATCTGATTTTTCTTTGGCTATTTTAATTATTATTAAAAATTCGTGTCATATCGAAATGCAATAATCCAAATAAATGAAACAAAGTCGGGTTAGTAAAACTATTAATTACCCACGAACGGTTGCACAGATTTTAATAATCTCAATTGACAGCTCGCATCTAGCAAGCATTAACTTATTTGTAATAATTAATGTCTACTCCTAATCAGCAACATACCAGATATTATAAAATAGAAATTCGACGAAAAAAAAATGGGAAAATAGCATATTCAAATCTACAAAGGTATTGAAATATATATAGAATCAAAATAGGATTGATTGACGTACGCAATTGTTTTTGGTCACTTCCTGTTTCACCGGAAATGACTACAACAGTTGATTTTTAAATAGTATCCTCGGTATTTTTTTACTTTATTCGATAGAAAATGGCATTCTGAATAGAATGACATATCATATGTCAACTTTTGACATTCTGGCTTAATAAAAAATCGTATTTTAAATTTCAGACTAGAGTTTAGAGTAGAATTTTAATCAAGGAGCCTTGGAAAAATAGATTTGATCGTCTAATGTTTTAGTGTCTTGTCCTGGCCAGTTAGATAATGCTCAAATCGTATTTTTAATCATATTTCAATTTTTTCAAATGGAACGAGGGTGACTCATTAGCATATTTGGAAAAAGCATTTTTTTACGAATAATTTGATACCACACACTTGGTATTTCGAGGCAAATTTTCGTTACGGACTGCAACTTATGATTTCAAATAGACCATATGCGAAAATGTCAAAAGTTGACATATGATATGTTATTCTATTATTTTCTATCGAATAAAGTAAAGAAAAAAATACCGAGGGTGCCATTTAAAAATCAAAAATTGTAGTCATTTCCGGCGAAACAGGAAGTGACCGAAAATAATTAATAATTGAATCCGTCAATCAATCCTAATTTACGTCATATACTAACATACCAAATTTCGTTTTTTAAATGAAAAATAAAAAAGTTATAAGGGTGAGCCACTTTTGAGACGCACCCGGTATAGAGAACAAATAACAATAACTACCAAGTCGATTGGTCTCGATCATTCCCCAAATCATTCGGTCAATCAGTCATTCGTACCACGAGATTGACAACACTAACTGTATGAAAAATTCTTGGAACCTTCCAGTTCTGTTTCCTGTTAGTATACAGGGTCCGGCAATAGTGCGTCGGGCATCTGTAGCTCCTAGAATAAAAAACTTTGAAATTTTGTTTAAGTGTAAACCTAAAGTATGTACCAGGATGTATTTCAGGAAAATATTTTAACTTCTATAGGGTGGCTCAAAAAAGTGTGAGTGGACCTGGATGATCTTTTTTAAATGGAATACCCTGTATATTATTGCATTTTTGGCTTCCTTTCAGATCACTTTACATAACCCTAAGATATGAATAAATATATTTTGATAGTTTCAGAGATATTAAAAAATAAATCAAAAATATATATTTTTCAGCCCTTCTTAAAAAAATATTAAAAATACAAGAACTGTTCTCATATCAAAACTATATTAGGTATTTACTTTAGATGGTCTGTACTTACTTTGCTCTAAATATGAAAATCGTAAATCATACAGGATGTTCAAAATTCTACGCCCAGCTTTCTAAAATATAAAATAATTTTTCTTCGTTTTTTTAAATGGAACACCTTGTATATTATTTTTTCAATAGACGCATATTTAAAAAATGAATATTTTTTTTGTTTAGAATATTTCAAAAATTTTAACGGTTTCGCAGATATTTGCTGTTTTATATTTCATTTGGCATTTTCCACAGTAAATTTTTATCATAGCCACCCAATGGTTTTTCTCTCGTATTTTACCATTGAAAGCGCCATATGAAATAATACTGCGTGTATCTGCGAAACCGTTAAAAATTTTGAAATACTCTAAATACAAAAAATGTTCATTTTTTAACTCTCCATTTAATAAAAAAACAATATACAGGGTGTCCCATTTAAAAAAACAAAGAAAGAATATTTTACATTTTAGAAAGTTTGGCGTAGAATATTGAACATCCTGTATGATTTACTACTACCATATTTATAGCAAAGTAAGAACAGACCATCTAAAGTAATCCAAACCAAACCTAATCTAGTTTTGATTTCAGAACAGTTCCTGTATTTTTAATAATTTTTTTTAAGAAGAGCTGAAAAATATATATTTTCGATTTATTTTTTAATATATATAGATAGCTTCAGAGCTATCGAAATATATTTATTCATATCTTAGGGTTATGTACTTGAACAAAATTCTCGAGTTTTTTATTTTAGGATCTACAGATGCCCGACGCACTATTGCCGGACCCTGTATAAGCTGTAAGTAAATCGCAAAAGTGTCGCTGTTGTCTGTGATTTCATACTTCAATCAAAATGTAAACAAAAATATAGAGATTACCTACTCTCTAGTAGGTCGGAGTCTAGACTTAACACAACTACACATTGTCATCGGTAGATATGTCAATGCGGCAATGATTAGAACGGTCACTGCAAATCCACACAACCCAAGGCTGGTAGACAACTTTAAAGTAGCCAACAACACGCTTCGGAGAAAACTACGTCAACTAAAAGATAACTGGTGGTCACAGAAAGCTAATCAGATTCAAGAGTACGCCACGCATCACGATTACCGTAAATTCTTCGAGGCTGTAAAAGAAGTGTACGGCCCAACCAAGAAGACAAGCTGCCCAATCATGGCACAAAATGGCGAACTCCTAAAAGAGGAAGAGCAAATCAGAAACCGCTGGAAAGAGCATTACAGCCAAGAAAATAACCCCTATATAGAAGCACTAAACACAATACCTCAGTATAACAGCCTCGATGTATTAGATATCCCAATAACAGAACAGGAAATAAAGGTCTCCATAAAACAGCTTAAAAACAACAAATCAGCTGGCTGTGACGCGATTCCGGCGGAAATCTATAAGTGTGCAAGTAAAGAACTTATTGGACATCTTAAGGCTCTCTTCGATGTCATATGGGAAAGCGGAGAGGTGCCTCAGGACTTTTGCAATGCAAATATAGTGAATATATAAGAACAAAGGAAGTGCATCAGACTGCGGAAACTACTGGGGAATTTCACTCTTGGCTATCGGAGGAAAAATTCTTGCAAAAATTATGTCAAACCGCCTGCACTCACATATAGAAAAAATCCTTCCAGAATCGCAAACGGGTTTTCGCACTAACCGCGGCACTGCCGCGCCGATTCCATATTTTCCATCCGCCAACTACTGGAAAAAGTAAAAAAACAGCAGTCTAAACTTTATGTTGCATTCATCGACCTAACAAAAGCCTTCGACTCTGTGAACAGAGATGCACTTTGGGCAATTATGACAAAGTTCGGAGTACCCATCAAATTCCTTACAGTGTGTAAAAGCCTCCATAACAACAACAAGTCAAGAGTGTCACATCATGGATCGCTGAGCGATCCCTTCTTAACAAATACAGGAGTTAGGCAGGGATGTGTCTTCGCGCCTCTCCTATTCAACATATTCATGGCAGCGCTCTCCATTATAGTGGACAGCAAACTGCAGGAGAGAGGATTGGGCATTAGATACAGATACGACGGCGCTCTGTCAACATAAAAAGACTCAGGGCAAAAACACGTACAAAATTCATCACAGAACTTCAATACGCTGACGATTGCGCTCTAGTTGCAAAAACTGTACAGCAATTACAAGAAATGTTGAACACATATACCTGGGCATACGAGGCTTTGGGCCTTAAGCTAAACATCGACAAAACTAAAATCATGTGCACTCCTCCGGAAGATCACAACAATGCTATAAAAATCGGAGAAGAGCTACTGGAATATGTAGCGGAATTCAATTATCTCGGCAGTTTGATTTCGGAAAAGGCCAATATCGACTCTGAAATTCAGCACAGGATTAGCAGCGCTTCAAGAGCATTCTGGAAATTAAAAGACAGGGTTTTTTACAACCATGACCTGAGCACAAAAACGAAACTTGCAGTGTACCGAGCAATAATAATCCCCACCATGTTATATGGGAGCGAAACCTGGGTGCCGTACCGCCGACACATGAACGCATTAAACAAGTTGCAACAGAGACACCTTAGACAACTCTTAAGAATTAAATGGTTCCATCACGTCTCAAACGTATCGGTTCTTGAAAAAGCTAACTGCGAGAGTATTGAAGTCATGGTTACAAAATCCCGATTAAGATGGGCTGGTCACGTATGCAGAATGCAAGAAAACCGCATACCAAAATCACTGCTTTACGGTGAGCTTGTAGACGGTAAGAGGAGGCCAGGTGGACAACTCAAAAGGTACAAGGACATTTTCCACGAAAACTTAAAGGGGATTAATGTGCAGAATGAGTGGGAAGTAGCAGCTCACAATAGAACAAAATTATCGAGTTTTTTATTTTAGGAGCTACAGATGCCCGACGCACTATTGCCGGACCCTGTATAAGCTGTGGTTAAGAGGCAACAAAGCATGCGATTTTTGAATGTCCGGAGTGCGGTAGACAAATAACATCACGTATTGGGCTTTTCAGTCACAGAAAGGCTCATGAAAGAAAACGCCTTGCGTGACCATCTTCTGATGCGTGTCAAATACTCGTCAGCGAGTAATGGCAGTATAGTAGTATAGAACGGTCACTGACGTTACTGGGAGAATTGTCAGCTCAGGGGCTTGTAACACCCTCAAAAAGAAAATACCACTTCTCCAACTCCCAATAAATGAGAAACTAAAAATGTACAACTTTGAGAAGCACCCCAATCTAGTATAGAATAATAAAAATAATGGGAAGAGAAAAACGTTTGCGCAGCAGTTAAAAGACAATACCATAACTTGGTATACTTATGCTTCCAAAAAAAAAGGTGGAACAGGGATCGGAGTGTTTGAGTCGTGAACTTAATACTCCTAACCAATGAACTCTTACCCTAGTATCCTATAGGCAGAAATCTACGCTATCGAAAGATGCGTACATTAGTTTTAGATAGGAAATATCGGAAACAAGAAATAGCCATCAAATCTGATAGTCAAGAAGCGTTAAAAGTAGTCAAATCAGTATCAATCAATTCGAAGTTGGTCAAAGAATGAATAGAGAAGTGCCAGGTGCCTCACCAAGGGATAGAAGGTAATGAGAAAGCAAATGATTTAGCTAGAAAAAGAGTGAACACTCCACTAACTGGCAGTGGCGTGCAGTACCATTTACAGTAGGGTAGGCAACAGAATCAAAAATATGAAAAAAAAACTAAAAAAACGTATGTATTACATAATATATATGTACAATGTACGTATATAAAATTTACTGTCTAACGTATTTTAACTTTAAACTCAAACAAAAGAAAATTCAAATAACAGCAAATAAATTTAATTATTTGTAGACGCAAAACGAATAATCTGTCTATTATTCAATCATTATTTCTTCCCGATAGGCGACTCAACGACTGGCGAATTAGTTAAAACAATAACCGTACACAATATTGCCAGATTGCCAATTGCCACTGCCTAATAGATTTTATGTACCAAAATGATTTTACAGTCAAATAAAATAACAAATGAAATCATTTGGAAAGAAATACAGATGACAGACAAGCAAATTTCTAATTTGCTACATAATACAAATCTTTCTAAAACACAGTTATTTAAAATTGATCATATAAAATAACATGGACTGTTTCTTACATAGTTCTGTAATAACATCGGAACTGGCAATACCGCATCGGCGGGATCGAGACATCGGGTGCATCCGTGCTGCGGTAACGCACTGCTATTACTTGTCCATATCCATGTAATGTTAAGTTGCGGCCGTGCGTTCGATTTCGAATAATGGGATGCGTTTTTTAGGTAATAATAAGACGTTGAACAGGTGGCGTTTGTTTTGTATGATGTTTCCGGCTTTGCAACCGTAATAAACACAATACTAACTTACTATTTAGAAAAATAAAACAATGTAGGTCGCATTGTAAGATTTGTAGGTAGATATATTATGAAAATTGATCAGATAAATATATTTTTATTTTGCGTCTGTCTTGAATAAATCGAAGGGTAGGCAATGCTTTTTTGTCTATATGTAATGCACGCCACTGCTAACTGGACCAGAACCATTCTGCTTCCCAAGAGAAAAATAACTAAAAGGGGAACTCAAGAACTTGGAAGACTCAATCTATAACTTGGAATGGGGATACTGCAACGGTCTAACACACTCGAAGAAGTTTTTCAGGACTTACTACCGAGAAAAATTAAGAATTTTCCTTGATTTATGTAAGAACAATCTTCGGATTGTCACGTGGTTTTTAACAGGACACTGTCTCCTAAATGAACACCCCAGTAGATTGAAGCTCAAAAAAAATGGTGAATGCAGATTCTGTGGGAAGAATGAGGAAACACCAGATCAACTCACCACGCCGAGACGACAACCATTCGTGCAATAAACTTTGGTACGACTGATCGGAGATGAAGAACAACTCTCTGTAAAACCGTCTCAGGTACTGGCTTTTGACAGGGCCTTGGGACTGTATGATTACCCCCCCCCCCTCCCACTTGTTCTATGGAAGGTAAAATATAGTAAGCAATTCATGTCAAAATAGCATATTACTTTATTCATTCTAAGGTGTTTTATAATATTTAACAATGAAATTAAATTAACATATATTTTGTTTAATGTATTTATTAAATATTCACAAAATATGTATTTTTAAGGTAATATGTATCCTAAAATAATATTAAAATTTAATTATTTTACAAGAAATAAATTAAATTACGTATTCTTGTTTACACAAGAAGTAAATAATAACAAAAAGACGCTACAGGTTTCTAAAACTTGAATAAATGTTTCTACTGAGTGCTTAATTTTCACGAGAACTCAGTAGAAACATTTTTTGTATTAGTCCAAATTAAATTAAATACTATTTTTACAAACATTCCAAAAATATGTATTCTAAAGATTTTTTACCCCTTTTGTCATTCCTATCAAGCATAATTAATTTTCTTAGTAGCTAACCTCATTTCCTAAATGAAAAATCTTAGAGGAAAAATATGTTTTGAGCTTTATAAACGGTAGAAATTGATGACCGGGCCTGGGTAAACCGAGCCTACGGTTTTGCTAAGTGGTTTCTGAATGTCTGTAAAGGGTTTGTTTAAGTAATCGAGGCAATTTTTCTCCATAATTAAAACGTGTTTTATAAATTAGGGTAGAGGTATCTGACCATTTTAATAAGACCATTTTTATAACATTTTCTGAGAAATATTGCGGCAAATTAAATATACAGGGTTGCCCATCGAAAACGTTCCGCAAGACATAACGGCCAGTATATTTTTTTTTCAAAAAAATCCAAAAACACGTCAATTTTGTTTGTGAGGGGGACAACTTTTGCCCCAAAAATGATTGCAAAATCTTCAACCCTCTAAGCGGGGGTGTCATTCCCCAACTTTTTTCAAATAGGAAGGGGGGTCAAGTGGCACCGCAATGAAAAGAGCTTTCTATTATCTATATTTCCCTGCTTCGTTTTTGAAAATCGGTCGAGTCATTGAGAAAATATGAAGGATTGAAATTTGAAAAAATTGTTTATTTAAACATTTATCAGAGTAAATGATAAGGATAAATTCCTTCGACCAATTTGCTGTTTTTTCTTATTATTTCTAGATGTTTACGCATTTTTTCACTTGCCACAAGGGCGAACGATCAGGTGCGGTCTCAATATCGTTAAACTGACCTACAATAGAATTTCCAAAAATACCAGCCCGCGACGATCAAAATCGTCTTTGTTGAGTTCTTGTACCAACTGAATTTTATACGTGTGGAACTTGTGTTTTTTTTAATATCGTTTGGACACTTGTACGATTCACGCCGGTCGCGGTCTCATTGGCTAATTTTCTGGTACTCAGCGTGCTATCCATGGCAACTTGGCCCAATACAAATACCTCCATAGCTTCATTTACTACAGGATTTTCCCTCTGCCTCTTTTTATTCATAACGGAACCAGTTTCGTGAAATTTTGCTACTAAATCGCGAACAATTTTGCCATAAAGGTTTGTCAGGATGGCGTTCATTGAATATCTGCGCAAACCGATTGCCACATTCATTATTTTTAAAATAAAGTTCGATTATATCCACTTTTTCTGCAAGTGAGTACACCATAATTGTTAAAAAGTTTAACGATATTGAGAAGAACTTCAACGCACAAGTCACAGAACAGCTATCTAGCAACTACCGCACCTGATCGTTCAACCTTGTGGCAAGTGAAAAAATGCGTAAACATCTAGAAATAATAAGAAAAAACAGCAAATTGGTCGAAGGAATTTATCCTTATCATTTACTCTGATAAATGTTTAAATAAACTTTTCAAATTTCAATCCTTCATATTTTCTCAACGACTCGACCGATTTTCAAAAACAAAGCGGGGAGATATAGAGAATTGAAAGCTCTTTTCATTGCGGTGCCACTTGACCCCCCTTCCCATTTGAAAAAAGTTGGTGGATGACACCCCCGCTTAGAGGGTTGAAGATTTTGCAATCATTTTTAGGGCAGTTTTCCCCCTCACAAACAAAATTGACGTGTTTTTGGATTTTCTGAAAAAAAAAATACCCTGGGCGTTGTGCCTCGCGGAACGTTTTCGATGGGCCACCCTGTATATATATTAATAAGGAACAAAATATTAAAAATCTATTCTCAAGAGTTGTGCTAAAACGCGAATATACCATCACAGGTATACCTGCAACCGTGATTTGTTATTGTTTATGTCTATTTCATATAGCCACTTACAAGTGAAAAGTTATTCCATTATTTCTCTCGAGATCTACCGTACGCTACACAGCTTACTATTTTACAGTCTTTTTTGGTAATTCCGATAATGTCACTGTTAATTTAAATTCTACCACAATACCCGTCTACATTAACTACCTCTGAACAAAACCATTTATAGAATAAATAATAAATAAAATAAAATAAGTTCAGAAAAACCCAAAAAATCCACAAAACTTCAAGTTAAATTCAAATTAATGTATTAATTGAAACGTCTAACAGAACTGTCAAATATGGGGGCCTATGACATCGAATCAGTTTCTCATGCATGAATACATGGATAGCATTATGTGTAATTTGTTGGACGAAAAATAGTAAGATTAAATCGTAGAGCATGATGCTTTTAATCTCAGGGTTGTGAATTTCTGTTCCACGTTGGGCGCCAAAAGTAAACGTTTTATTTTGTTATACCCTATGAGTAATTACTTTTTGCCGGTTAAATAGTCGGTGGGTTCGTCATTGTTTTTAGAAGATATTACAGATATATACAGGTTGAGTCCTAAATAAGTGTAAATATTTTCAGGGCTGGTAGATCTGGTTAGACGAAATATATTTTCTCTTTACCGATTTTCAAATAGGTTTAAAATTTACTTTTAAATTTTAAAAAATGATTTTTCCTTGAATTTGAGAACCACTGGATTTTTTCTGAGATTTCTTTCTTGAATATTTATTATATTACCTATGTGGCCATAATATTATAAAAATATTGTTTTTAATTAAGAATAAAACAAAATTCCACTTTTTTAAAAAAATAGCAAATTTTATTTTTTTTTTCAAAACAATTATCAATGACGTGATTTCGTCAAAATATGCCACTCCTAAAAATATTTGCACTTATTTAAGACTCACCCTGTATAACAGAATGATCGCAATAAAACGACTCAATTCGTTTAGACTTCCATTTTCCTAGTTGAGTATATTTTTTATCGAAATAGAACCGCTCGATAAAAACCCACACATTTGAAATACGATCGGGCAATATGGCGAACCGCATTGACTCTGTGTGACGGAAGTACTTTGGCAAATCCTTCGGGGCGCCGATATCGCGTCCCAAACAGCTCTATCGTTACCGACGAGATAAACTGTATCGCCCAATAAAAATGTGCCCCTCTCTTTAATCTAGAGCCGCCAACGTTATCGCTCGTTACGGTCCTGTCCTCGCTCTGGGACTCTATTAGCACCTTTTTCTGGAATACTTTATCATATCCCGGAGGAACTACTGACGCCGAGTGTTGCGACGAAAATTTGACACCGGGGGAAAAGCTTTTATCTCTACCTTTTTCTAAATAACAGGGAAAAATGCTCGAACAAAGCTACAAGAGAAATATGAAATTATATTGTAGTTGATGAAAAAAATAATAAAGGGAAGAAATTAGTTGTAGTTAAGAATTGGTATTTCTATCGTTATTACTGGTCTCCTTACTTCATTTAATTAACAAATCAAATGACTGTCAAAGTGATTTTTTAAACATAGCATCGTGAGAAGTTCTAAATATTTTCTTAGTAAACTATTCTTTATCTTTTCTAAACATTTATCAAAGTAAAATTAATCAAGTGTATTAAAGCTGGGCGTTTTCTTTCATGATCTTTTCTGTGACTGAAAAGCTCGATACGTGTATAGGCGTCAATATTATTAGAATTTCACGTTAAGTCGAGATAATGTCTTTCAAAGGTCAAAAGATGTCTTCTTCTTATGCGTCCTCCCCTCTTGGACTCTCTTGGACCAGTCCATTTTCTCACTGCACCTTACAGGGTTGCCGTAGTTAACCCAACAATACGTGATGTTATCTCTCTTCCGCACTCCGTACATTCAAAAATGTCATTGCTTTGTTGCTTCTTTACTTTTTGATTGTTGCTGTTAACAAAGTTTAAAATTCTTCTCCATTGCGTTCTATTGTGCGCTGCTTCTTCCCACTCATTCTGCATGTTTATCCCCCTTAAGTTTTTGTCAAAAGTATCCTTGTAATAAGTCACACAAGTTCACCGTAAAGAACATATTTTGGTAGGCGGTTTTCTTGCATTCTGTATACGTGACCAGCCCATGATGATCATTAAGCAGGATTCTGTAATCATTACTTCAAAGCTCTCGCAGCTAGTTTTTTCAAAGACCGATACGTTTGAGACATGGTGGAACCATTTATTTCTTAAGATTTGTCTAAGGTGTCTCTGTTGCAACTTGTCTAATGCGTTCATGTGTCGATGGTACGCCACCCAGTTTTCGCTTCCATATAACATGTTGGGGATTATTATTGCTCGGTACACTGCAAGTTTTGTTCTTGTGCTCAAGTCATGATTGTAGAAAACCCTGTCTTTTGTGTTTATACACATAAAATCGCATAGATAAATTTGATTGTTTTTTTATTAACATGATATGAAATAAAAAGTATGTATTAGCTTTCTTCTGTACAAGGACTTCGAAAAACACAAATTCTATACGTATGTCTTGAGACATAACACGGAAATTTACGTTACGGCTTTGCTTGTGTTGTTGTGCAAACAAGAGTTAAATCAAGAATTTTGGTGTACGTAATGAAAAAGTTCATTTTGTATTTCTATAGTTATTTTAGGGAAAATTTTTTCAAATTTAAAAACTGAAATTATATTTTTATTCTATTGATTTCACATAACATTTATAAAAGTAATATTGAAGTATTATAAAACATTAATGGAAATTTATGATACAGGAAGTAGTTCCCTTAAAATTTAAATTGTTCTTGGTAATAGAAAATAATATTTGAAAATAGCAACACTTTTTATGATTACTTTTGTTCACCGGATATGTTTAATTAAATTAGATTCCACTTTTTAATAAAAGAAATATAATATAAAAATGTACAAATGAAAAAAAAAATAGTTAATATAGAACATAAAATGGTATGCATAATTTATTCATCTATGGTGACCATTTTATAATTTAATTAACTTGAACCAATCGTTAAATATTAGTACATCTTTTTGATTTTATAATTCAAGAAAATATTCATTTTATTTTCCATATTCAATACCATGGCATGATTTTCATTGATTATGTATCTCAAGAATCGGTGGATTGGTTGGTGTAAATCGCACCAAAGCTTAAAAATTGACATGGGCTAGGAGTGGTTGCAGTTCATGGAGAAAACATTCCAAAAGGCATCGCGGTCTTTCTGCCGAGGAGCAAAGGAAAAGACACCACCTACCTGCTGAGTCTTATCCAGGCTCAGAACACCAACGTAAAAACATCGAGTTGGCGAGTCATCAAATCGAGGAAGGAGGCTCATGGTAAGGTCCTCTCAATAGGAATTGACCTCAAATCCAAGGGGGCAATAGAGAAAGAGAAATATATTCTCTATTATAGATACGGGACAATACCGGTATCAGGTTTAAGGAGAGACCAAGTTAAAGAGCTACAGAAAATGGAGATAGATCCTCCAGCCTCCACCTCACGGGTACCTAAGCCTGAGGCAATCTCCTCGACTGTGAAGGGCACGAAGGGCCAAACTCCAACCGTGGAAGGGTGTATACCTTCGGAGGAAGAACATCTGTTGTCAGGGGAGGATGGGAAATACCCTGTCCCCCCTACAACAGAAAAATGCATGATGGTTTATACATTGTGTGATGAGTTTTAGCTCAAGGAAAGGGAACACAATAGATCTTTAAGGTCGCAGTGATTAACCTGCTTTCTCATTCATTCTACATTCTACCCACATTTTTTTCTCTATTTAAATAAAGCAATATTTGAAGTAAGCCGACTTACTTCATAAAACTTACTGAAAAGTTCACAGAAACTTTTTTAGGTGGTCACAACCTTTCACTAAAATTAATCGTATTTATGTTACAATACCTTACATTTACTTTTATTACTTTCATTTAAACGATATTAAAAATCCTTTATATTTCACGCCAGGGATTTGGAGACAGATTTCTAATTTCCTCTAGGTTTAATAAAAGCCGACAATAAAAAGACAGTGCTGCTACTGAAGAATTCCGTTTTCGGTATGAAGAAATAAGGGCGAGCGAGACAAAACACAGACATATTGTACCGGGTTTCTTTCTCTAATTAAAACAGGTGGCGCCTTGGACGGTCACAGATTTATTCGACGTTTACGGAACGCGATTTAATTACTGTTTTGTGCATTTTTGTCACGGGAAGATAAAAGAAACGGATTTGATTAGAAATTAGGTAATTAAGACGAGATTGGGAATTTCGGTTAATTTAATACAGTAACAGCTCGTTGACACGATGCGGTTTGGATTGTTTTGTCGAATCGATAAAAATGTCGGACGCCAGTACATTACATTATTTTCCAAATAATGTCTGAAATAACGTTGATATTTGGATGAAATTTGGTGTCTGGGAATTTCTTGATATGATCAATTTAATTTTGATGTCAATAGGACTCCTATTTGCAGAGGACGCCACCTAGATATTTTTTAACTGGCTTGAAGATTAATAACTTTTTGTCCATACCTGTATAAAACTACTGAGTAAAAAATATATATGTCGCACCCACTTAGTGTAATTGTCCGTTTCAGGAAATGGATATCCACTTCGCGAACTGAAACCAACCAGTTCGCGAACCTATCCTAACCTAACCTAGCCAGTTCGCGACGTGGATATCCATTTCATGATACGGACAATTACACTAAGTGGGTGAGACATATACATTTCAGCCATTCTTTACGTAAAAAAGTCTTTTGGTAAAAATCGCTACGAGTAATGGTTCTCGAGATATTTGTAGCCAAAATAATCAATACACGTGACATGTCATCATTGACATAAATTAAACATGTTGAGTAGAGAGCTATTAGACTAAGATAATAATGTACAGAAAATTGTGCCAACGGTTCAACAGAACAGTATATTATTCAACGAGCATATAATGGTGGCTATTATTCACGCGGATGAAGTTTATGGTTAGTTAGGTTAGGTTAGGTCATAAATCATCCAAGTGAATATCAGCCATTATATGCGAGAAGGTCCTTTGTGGTGAGTAGTACATTTTTCAATGCAAAATGAGGGGAAAACTAATCGTATTCCGCTTTTTCGCTTTTGATGCTTCTGGGAAACTTGGAGAGCTCTTAACAGACTACGTACGGGCACAGCGAGATCGAGAGACACTCTTGCCAAGTGGGGCTACCATGTGGACTCCAACCTCTGCGAATGTGGAGCACTACAAACCACCCAACATATGTATACTTGCCCACTGTGCCCCGCCAAGTGCACTATAGAGGACCTTATGGCAGCAAAGTCGAACGCAATTGACGTCGCCCGCTTCTGGGCAAAACATGTTTAGTTTCGAATGATGTTTATACATGCTATGTTTGTTTTATATCTATGTTTTAATGTACTGTGGTTTCATGTATAACTTTTGTGTTTGCAATTTTACTTATTATTATTATTATTATTACACGTAATTATTGTTGTTATTGTTGTTGTATGTGATATTATATGTATATGAAATGTAATCTTGATGATGCTTCTGACACGAATAAATAATAATAATTATATGCGAGTAGAATACTTTACTTTATCCAGGACTATAAAAAAATTTAGATAATATTAATATACGTTTTTATTGTTAATGTCAAAAAAATATTGAACGAGTATAACGAATAAGTAACATGGCAACAAAACATTGAAATTTTATTTAACTAGGTAGCTAACTAATTCAGGTTTAACTAATTAAAACAAAAAATATTTGTGCGTACAATCGCATTCCAAGCCGGTTTGGATCGAGCACAGTTCTTGTTTGGAGTTTGGATCGAGATATCCGTGGACGCGGTGAATAATGAAACCATGATTCACTAGTGAATAATGAATATTATTATTATTTCATAAACCCATGTATAATAATCAAATTATAGACGAGTTGTGAATAAATTGTTTAATCGTGATTTTTTTGAAGAAAAATTTATGATTAAATTCAAAAAATAAAAATTTCCCAAAAAATAAAAAGCTTCGCAATCCATATATCGACATTAGTTCAGATATTATTTTACAGATAAAATAATATATTTATACTTTAAAACAGAATTTCCGATTTGTCGAAACCGTTGTTAATGGTAACCGGATTTTGTTTCTGATCGGGTAACCGGTCAACCGATACCGATTTTGTTAGAAACGTATTAATCAATTTTTATTTTTTGTTGATTTTTTTCTGTAGATGTATTTATTAAATATTGGACAGTTTCTACACCAAGAAGTCTACAAAAGGGATTATTACATTTTAAGTAAATTATGAAGAAAACCAAATACGATTATTTTTTAATCATAGAGCAATATCGCTTATAGTCCAAGAGCTGGCAACGTTTTCGAAAGAGTATTTTAAGAAAGCTGGCCCTTTAATATATCTTTTGCTATGCTCTCTGGAACAGCGTGCGAGTCGTCTGGCTACCGATAGACGTTACGTTCACTACTGCGCATTGAAAGAAGATCCGATTTTTTTTATTTAGTCTGTTAAATTCTAGTATTGAATATAAATCGAACAAGTCTCCATAGCGGGGCGCGAAAACGTTCCACCTATAAAGCGAGTTCAATAGCAGTTCGGGTAAACTTTTGTTTATTTTATTTTCGTTTATATTCTGATAGTAAAGTATTAAATAATTGTTTTTTTAATCACCATAATTATTTAATACTTTCCTATCAGAATATAAAAAAAAATAAACAAAGGTTTACCCCGAGCCGGTATTGAACTCGGGACTTCTCGCTTTATAGGCGGAGTGTTTTCGCGCCGCTCGCGTTCGCTCTAAGGAGACTTGTTCGATTTATATTCAATACTACAATTTAAAGGACTAACTAAAAATATAAGAACTTCTTTCAATGCGTAGTAGTGAACGTAACGTCTATCAGCAGCCAGACGGCCTGCCCGCTGTTCCAGAGAGCATAGTAAAAGATATATAAAAAACCAGCTTTCTTAAAATACTTGTTTTCCAGACGTTGCTAGCTCTCGTACTATTATAAAATACCTATAAATTATTAATTAAAAAATACTTACTCGAGAAACAGCACTTTTCTGCCCTGATGGCGTATATGCATGCGCAAACCATAATTAAGAATCCTACTAAGAGAGCTCCCGCTACACTAACTAGCGTGCTCATTTGAAGAGGTTCTGTGAAAAGAAAAATATTATTAGTTATTATTATTAACAATAATATCGAAACGTCAATAACATTAAATAATATCTATATACTTTTGTGGATAATTCATTTCTTAATAAAAGTTTTTTTATCAAAGCATCATCAGTTTTAATGGATTTTCTGTCTTGGGCTGACATTGCTTTTAATTTTAATTAAAATGAAATTAAAAAATTTGACCAGTCTTTAAATAAAAAGTGATTGGTTTTAAATCATTGTCCATGAGGGAAAACCCCGGACAATAAATCAGCTAGTCTGGATTTTATATCGACGTCCAAGCACCAACCAATATGATGATTCCCCTTACCCTCCTCCATCGTAGGCTGAAAATTAAAATTAAAACGTTTCGGGTCCGGTCTAGCCAGACGGAAAATTTTCAATCTGCATCAGCCAGGGCCGTATTTTAATTTCGAAACGTCATAACACCCCCCTTCTACCCCCTCCCCATCTATACTCACAGCCCTTGGCTATGAGTTTCTATTTCGCCCTGCTGCATCCATCCCGGTGTTTCATTTCCCCCACAGCTTCCTGATGCAAATGCACGAGATTCTATTACGCTGATTGGTCGAAATATATAGGGACGAGTTGATCTATTAGATTATCGATATGTATATGATAGGTAAGGCGCCATTTGGAATTTTATTGAAGAACATTATAGGAAAATCTTGAGAAATAATATAGGCAGGTTCCTTTAATTTTATGAAGGTTCTAAATAACGCTGTCGCGTGCAGTAGAGATTGCTAGTCATCTGTGTTCATAGTCATCTATGTTCAAGTCTTTTTTTTATTTAAATCATTTTAATGACTTACGTCTTTAATTTTAAATCTTTTTTCGAAAGCCAAATTAAAACTTCAAAGACGTCAAATGTTAAAGCACTTAGCAAAACATATCCCAAGTAGCATTTTTAGAAACAAAATCTCTGCTGAGAAACATTGCGAAACAGTGTCATCGCATTTTTGATAGATATGTTTCGTAACATAAATCGCTTTTTGTTTCGAAACATTTTACCAAAATTTGGTTTCGCTACATAAGCTATAACAATAAAGATCTTAGTGTCACAAATTTTTCGAAACTTTTAAGAAACAGATGTGGCTCACATTTACAGATTACGTACCCGTTTAGTGCCTGAAAAGTTTCCATAATTTATTTGATATTCTGTTGATATATAAATATGAGAACATAACCTTACATTATTGTTTGGATTTTGCATTCTTCAAGTTCTTATAGTACTATGCGATTTTATAATTATTTATTATACGCATTTTTTCTCTTTTTTCCACAATGGAATACATTTTTTTATGTTTTAATTGTGTTATAAAAAGTAAATAAAAACTTTTTAATTATTTTGACCAGAAGTATTTATTGGCATCCTTGACAGGTGAGTAGTTTGAAATTTCTAAATAGATAGCGCTAAATCGAAACATTTTGGAAACAAAGTTTTCATTTATCGTCCATTCATTTTCGAAACACGATTTTCTCTCTTTTTAGACACAAATATGATATAGATGATTTGTGTCCGACTCCATGTCAATTTTATAAAATAATGAATTAAAATTCCGCCATGTTGGCTAGTGATAGAATTTTTAACTAAAAATATATATTTTTATCGGCTGTTGAGCTTTTAAACTCATAGGAACGCGTTCAGGCGATGAATTTTGTTTTTGCCAGACGTTTTTGTGCGATAAATCCTAAAAACAAAGATTCTAAGACAATAACATTATGGCGGAGGTTGACGTTGTTGATGGTTATTTTCATTTTGAAATCCACACAAAGATATAGACTATTTTAGTTTGGTATTTTATTTCTTTTTTAGAAAATGTTTCGAAACACTTGCTCTAAAAGTTTTGATTCTGTATGGAAACATTTCAGGAAACGGCTAGTGCCACCATATTGGAAACGCATGTAATAAAACCATATAAAATATATAGGTTTCGAAAATGTTTCCTATTTGTGGCTGTTTCCATTTTGTGTCAAGAAACAGACACAATTATTAGAAACATCGCAACCAAAAATCTCCAAACATGTTACTTGGGTAGGCGCCCCAAATCTCATTCAAATCGGAATAACGGTTCTTAAAATATCCTAAAAATGTGTTTATTTTTAAAGTTTGATGCCCTGTAAAAAGATAAATTGTGTCCGATGAACTTATTTTGATTCCAAAAATACGTAGTAGTTCTATGTCGGAATATTGGGACACCATGTATAAAGAAAATTACAGAAATGTGGTCAGGACGTTTGACTGGTCAGCTAATTAACTTTAATAATGAAAACATATTATGTTTAATTAATTTCCACTCACCGTTAACGAGCAATTGTACCGCGTGTGTGTCTTTTCCTTTGTCGTTCTCCACAAGTAGATAATACGTCCGCGAGTCTGTCGCTGACGTATCTCTGACGTGAAGGGTGGTTAAATAGCAGTCTTCGCCTTGTTCCTGCGCAACGTCGTCTACTTTGAACTTGCCTGAAATAAAGACAAAATTTAATTTCTTTTATGTTTTGAACATAATAAACTATATATTATAAACATAAATTAAGCAACTGTTCTAAATAAATAAAATAAAGTCGGGTTAGTTTATATATTTCCAAACCAGCTTGAAAATCGGGATTGATGTTTAAATCCCATCGGGATTTATTAGAACGGCCTAACCGTAGAATGAAAATAAGCATCATATCGGCCTACAGAACCGTTTCAAGAGAAGCAGTTACAGCTCTTGCAGGAATGGCTCCAATAAAACTGTTGGTGAAAGAACGGGACCTCATTTATCAAAGGGAAAAAGATTATACTGCGGAAGCTAAGCAGATGACTTACGCGCAGTGACAAACAAGATGGAATGAATACCAAAGGAGGGCGCTAAGACTTTTATCAAAGACATTAGAAAATGGCACGAAAGAAAATGGAGTGATATGAATATTTATACAACACAGGCTGTGACTGGTCATAGGGTATTTGACCTGCAAAGAATAAAAATACCGCAGGATGCATGTTGTTGGTTTGGTGCAGAAGAGGTGGATACCCCAGAACACATTTTGTTTGTATGTCCAAAGTTTGAAGCTTACAGGATACAAACGTACAATGAAATTTGGCATAAAATTACGAAAGACAATGTAGCAGAATCCCTCTAAGAGACGAGAACGAGTGGGAAAGTGTCAGCAGACTAATGACAAATATAATGAAGAAAAAGATAGAATATATGAAAAGTACAGATATTGTCAATAAAGTATATTTTGTGAGGTTGAAGTAATGCTTAGAGCAGTTCCAACCGCACTTGGGAGGGAAAACAGAGGAAAGGTTTTTAGTCGGTCGCTACAAGCACACGCGACACAATCCCGCCGCTAGACCAACAAGCGGGGAGCAGATTTCCTAAACCTCTGTATAATAAAAAAAATAACGAGACTGTGTGCGTAGAAAACGTCCTAAAGGAGGTACGTTAATTAGGTTAGGTTAAAGTTGTGTTGGAAGTGTTGTATTATTACAGTACTTAAACACGTTTTCGTCGCTGTAGTAGTAGGTATTTTTCCAGAAGTTAGAAACGAAAGTGGATTTTTCTCCTACCGAAATCATAATTTAAAGCCATGCTAACGTTTTCTTAGACATCAACGGTATCGTGATGATCCAATGGGTTCCAGAAGGTCAAACTGTAAACTAAACATTATATTTGAAAGAGCTATGACGATGATGAAAGAGTTACACTACGAGAGCGAGTTGGTAAGAAACGGCCAAAGTTGTGGAAAAGTGTGGAAAAATTGTGGATCTTGCATCAGGTCGCATTTGCCGATAATGTGCTGTCTGTGAAGCCTTATTTAGTTAATTAGCCAGTGTCTGAGACGGCTTCACAGAGGTCAAGTCTCCATCTCTAACATCAGCAGTACCAAAGTTTATGGTACCAACGGTTGTCGTCTCGCCGCATTCAGTAATGAGGTGTTTAGGTGTTTCCTCATTTTCCTCACAGAATCTGCATTCGCCGTTGTTTCTAAGCTTCAATCTATTGAGGTGTCCGTTGAGAGGACATTTTCCTGTTAAAAACTCCAACAATCCGATGATTGTTCATACTGTGACAATCCGAAGATTGTTCATACTTAAATCAAGGAAAATCCTTGATTTTTCTGGGTCGTAAATTCTCAAAAACTTTTTCGAGTGTCTTAGGCCGTTGAGGTCTTACTATCATGGTATACATCCAGCGCAAAATGTTAGGGGCGCAGCTCCATCTATTTCCCGCCAGTCATCTGCGTATCATAAGAGCCTTTGTGGCTTTGCTGGTTCTTAGTATGCCTGTTCCAGAAAAGTTTACTGTCCTGGGTTATTCCCAAATATTTGCCTTCCTGTGATGGTGCTAGTATTTCCTTTCCATCTAGATAGATTCTTTTCAAGTTTTTCAGATTTTGCTTTTTGGTAAATGGCACTACCTGGCAGTTCTGCACCGGTTATACGGAGCCAACGTTGGACTATGTCATCTGTATACCCTATGGAGTGTATTCCCGCTAGAGTTATAATTCGTCTACTAGTTCATCCACTACTAATATCCATAGTAGGAGGAGGTGTTCACCTTGTGTGTGGGAGGAGTTCTTGCCGTTGTTTTAACAACTACAGTTATGGTCCCCATCTCAGCCTCTGGCTGTTCTTGTTGAGAGTATTTCCCCAAAACCAACAAATTATTGTTAGCTTCCGCGTAAAGTATTTCACCAAGACAACCATTGGGTAGAACACAAAAACAAACATTTTCGAAGGTAAATAAACTATTTTTTTAGGGAAAATTTCGATAGACGACATCAGAAAATGACAGAAGATACAATTTACCTCCTAATTAAAACGGCAGACAACAATCTGAATACAACAAAACTTTTTTGGCGTGATTTATTGACACCCTTTTATTAATAATTCTCCCATCGGACTTTTCCCAGAGTCTCTATTAAGTTCTCCAATTTCCGAGCGCTTTCTGTTGGCATTTTCCTCCCACATTGTTCTTATTTTTTTTTCTTGGCTTCCGCGTAAAGTATTTCACTAAGACAACAATCGCATAGAACACAAAAACAAAAATTTTCGAAAAATAAACTATTACACGAGAAACAAAGGTTCGGTCTTTTTAGAAGGACAAAAAAACACAGACAAAGTGGTAGGAAACCTGATGGCAACTTTATAAAAAAGGAAAACAAACAGAATGTAGTTCAAGGCCCAAGTAGCATTTTCACGACTTGCGACCACATGTTTACTAAACACAACGTTGTAGTTACAAAAAATAGTTAGCTCCGTACCTTGGATATTAAAATAAATGTAAAGGTTGTTGTAACGTTGTGCCGACGTTGAACTAGTACTACAACAAAGTAAAAGCTTCTGCGACGTCGAATAAACGTTGTCTTGTAACCTTTTTTGCTTAAGTGATCTTTAGGTGATTCGGACAACGTAGTTACAATGTTGGGCAATAAAGAGTTTTCCGACGTCACTTTCAGGACCTATTCCAACGTTAGGCAAACGTCGTCTGTTTTACTAATTCCAACGTTGTTTAGATGTCCTTATTCTTACGTTGGTAGGACTTCGAGCCACTACCTTTTTGCAACTGTATTGAACCATAACCTTAAATCTTAAATTTTCACTTCATTGTTCTGTTTAGTCAGACAGTTCAGTGCTGTTTTTGTTTTTATAAAAAAAAACTTAATTAAAATGGGACATAAGAAAGGTACATATAAAACTAAATTTAAATATACATCGACATATTACCGATACTTTATCCACTCCCTCGTTTATTTAGAATATAGAGGGCGGCACAAGCTAGACTCTAGGATGACTAAATTAGGCAATCTTGCGACTAGTATACTACCTGTTAAGGCTAAACTGCGACTTTATTAGTCCAGTATGCGACTACTCGAACTGCTCCATCTTAATCTCCAAAACAACAAAGTGAAAGCCGGCATGTTGTTGAATAAGAAAATGTTTCGGTTCCTAAAATTGCAATTCCTGCTTTTTGAATACATTAGCTTGAAAAATTTGACCCTAAACAACACGCCGAAACAATTTTTTCGACTGCGAGTAAATTATTCTCACTTTACTAAAAAAAAAGACATTTTTTAAAACTTCTTTAATTTTAAGGCCCATTAGTATTTTTCAAAGTAGAAACAATACATTTATCAATAAAGTTGTTTGCGTTTAACTTTTTTGCCTTGGGTAACGAGTTACAGAGTCGGTTAAAGTGTTTCAATAATTATGATCTTCAGACATCCTCCACACTTAAATACTTTTGTTTTGTTTTCCTTTACTGCCATCTGGCATATGTCTCTAACTAAATCATAAAAATAATATTTTTACTATAATTATCCCAATTTAGGATAAAACGCGACTTAGAGGCCATATTATTATAGTTTTGTATTTCTGTGAATTAGGATTTTAAACGACGTTGCAGTTTGTACTAAATTAGGCTGTTAGCCAACGTCGGTATCCAACGTCGTTTCGACCCAAAAATTATTCTCCAAACTAGTGCAGACTAGGGTTGGCACGAGGTTGTGCCGACGTTGCGCCCCGACGTTTGGTCGCGTGACACAACGTTGTCCCGACGTCCAAATGCTGCTTGGGGGTGATTCCCTTCCATTTCACTTTTCAAGGAACTGATTTCGCGCGGCACTGTTTAACATCGATCTTAACTTAAAATATTATTAACCCTCATCGTTAAATACGACCACTTAACTTTTTTCCAGTGTCTCCATTAAGTTCTCCAATTTCCGACATCCTTTTAACGTTATATTTCCTTTATATATGTTTTTTTTTCTATTAGTTCCTTCCTGCAGTATCCTACGAAACAAATACTACAGTTGGATGAAAACAAAAAATTTTCCAACGTAAATGAACTATTACAGGGAAAATGAAGGTTGAGCCTTTTTAGAAGAACAAAAAGGACAGGAACAGAAAACCCGGCGATATCATTACAAAAAACAAAGAAAACAAAAACAAGGCAGTGCGAAGAGATCCTTTCATTTTACCTGTCAAGACACCTTTAATCTAATCTCGTTAATTTTATAAAATAACGAGATGTAATTCTGTACGTTTCAAATTATTCCAAGTGACAATAGGTTTACCTTTAGAAGGGGGAAGTAATACGAAAGGCTGGAAAATGAAAATCTGGAGTGTAATTTACATGGATTAATTAAAGTTACTGTTAAATAAGAAAGTGACTAATAATTATTTAAATTTATATTTAATCTAGCTACTCATTTAATATTTTGTTTCTATTTTTTTGTACTGAAAAAAGTATCCATTGTACTCCACTGTAAAAGTGTATCCATTATATTAATTTTTATTGCTAGTTTTATGCAATCGTTGATTTCATTCGTTCAATTCATTTTTTCTTAAGTTACTGGAGATGCTGGAATAGAGTGTTTGTAATAAAGGAATATGAATGAATTACGTCAAAGCATAGAAAAAGGAATTTTGCTCTATTTATATACAGGGTGTTTCAAAAAATTTGTGTCATTTTTAGTAGGGAGATTCCTCACGTAAAAATAAGATTTATTTTTGATGTCAAAATAGGTCTCATTCTGATTTGTTTCGTCGCTACAGAAGGTTAAAGTAATTTTTTTCGATTTATTATAATTTTCTTCCAAGTGCTTTTAGCGACTTGAATGAAATTTGGAGGGTAAAAGTTACTATGAGTGCTACATATTTTAATGCAAAAAAAGCGTTGACAGATTCACCAGGGACGTGCATAGGGGCTATCACTAGAATATTTTTCTAAAAAAACATGTGCGCCACTGTTTTTTTTTCCTCTTATTGTTCCTCTAAGTGTGTAGGCTATTTCATTTGTTACTAAATGTTATTAAAATTTAAAACACTGATGTGTACAGTACTACCTACAGCAGATTTCCCCAAAAAATAATAGTATTACAAGAGACCTATTTTTTAAAAGTATCAGCGTTCTGTAACTTTGAAACGATATTTCCGCACCCATGTTTATAGGAATTTTTTAATATATTTTTTGATGAATCAATGAGTACTTATTTAAAATTTTGGCAAAATAATGATATTAAAATTGTTTAAAGATTGCTATTAAAATTGGATTAAGGCAAATTAATTAATTTGCGTTTATCTCATCAAGGAGACCGAAACCGACAAAATATCAAGAGACAACTTTAATCAGTACTTAACAATCTATACAATTTAACTAACAAAAGAAAAAAAATATTATATATTATATTACATATTTTTTTAGAAAAATATTCCAATGATAATCCATATGCACCTCCCTGGTATATATACAGGGTGTCCCACGCTGAGCGTGCATTAGAAGTTTCTAGAGAACTACAACATCTAGCTCGGAGATTTTTTGCACATCATAGTTTCACAACGAGATCTATCGATTAAAAATATTTTCAATATGGCGGCACTTCCGCAAATACCGGAAGTTGACAGCAACTTTCTTATTTTAAAAGGTTGCCCCCATTTTTTATTATGTACTTAAACTCTATGTAAAATTTTATAAATTTTGATATTAAACACTCTATATCTAACATTATCCGTTTTTGAGAAAAAAAATATTTAAAATTTTTGAACAAAAAAAACTGCCTGTCAAAAATATGTGTATAGCCTAAACGTCAAATTTAGTGAATACCACAGCCACTGTGCCATAAAGAAAAAACATGTGGCTATCTATTTCAAAAATTAAATTGTTCGAATGTCATATAATAATGACCGCCGCTGTCATAGAATTGAGCGATTAAAAAAGTATCATAATTTATTTTTTTCAAATGGAAACCCACTTTTTTTATTTCATAGTGAAAAGGCTTTTCAATTCGTTAGTTTTTAATTATACATGTTCCTATACCTAAAATAAATCATTTTTGAGTTATTTAAGATTTAGTTTTAAAGCGTATATTTTTCTTGATTTTAACCAGTAGCCTATGACTTTAAACGTCAAGTGACGTAGATCTCAATAGATCTGGTCATGTCATATAGTGACGCTTTGTTCAAAAAGCAGCATAATTTTCGAGCCAACTTTGCGCTGTTTTTTTTTTCGATCATACGGAATATTATTAATAATATCAACTATTAGATATCACTAAAGAGCGAAAATACGAGATATATTTTTATAAATACACTTTTTAAACGCTTAAGGGCAGGCAGTATTTATACTATAGGAAATTCAAATAATTCGTTTTCTGACAGATGGAAATAAATTGTCTGACCGTTTGACACTTAATGTCAAAGAAAAATATAGGCTTTCAAACTCAATCTTAAATAACTTAAAAACGATTTATTTTAGATATAGGAACATGTATAGTTAAAAAGTAACGAATTGAAAAACCGTTTCATTAGTGAAATAAAAAAAGTGGGTTTCCATTTGAAAAAAATGATTTATGATAATTTTTTAATCACTCAATTCCATGACAGCTACCGCCATTATTATATAACATTTGAACAATTTAATTTTTGAAATAGAAAGCCACATGTCTTCTCTTTATGTCACAGTTGTTGTGGTAATGACTAAATTTAACTTTTAGGCTATACAAATTTTTTTGCCAGGTAGATTTTTTCGTCCAAAAATTTTAAATAATTTTTTTCTCAAAAACGGTTAATGTTAGATAGATAGTGTTTGACATCAGTATTCATAGAATTTTACAGAGAAATTAAGTATGTAATAAAAAATGGGGGCATCTATTTAAAATAAGAAAGTTTCTGTCAACTTCCGGTATCTCCGGGAGTGCCGCCATATTGAAAATATTTTTAATCGATAGATCTCGCTGTAAAACAATGATGTGCAAAAAATCTCCGATCTAGATATTGTGGTTCTCTAGAAACTTCTAATGCACGCTCAGCCTGGGACACCCTGTATATCGACACTTTTTTAGTATTAAAATATATCGCACTTCTATCCTCAAAATATCATTCGAATCGCTAAAAGCACTTGGAAGAAAATTATAATAAATCGAAAAAAGATGATGACTTTAACCCCCTGTAGCTACGAAACAAAGCACAATCGGACCCATGTTAATATAAAAAATAAGTCTTATTTTTACGAGAGGAATCTTCCTACGAGAGATGACGCATGTTTCTTGAAACACCCTGTATATTAGATTAAATAAACTTATGTTGCCTTAATTCATATTTATACCACCATTAGCACAGAAGAGATAAAAATAGTAAATAAAGTACATAAATTAACGTTCGGATTATAAAAAAAAGGTTAGAAAAGGGGAACCGGGATATTGTAAAAAATAATAAATTAAAGAGACTCCTGAATGAAAAAAGAGATAATATGTTGTGCTGCCAAAGATGGAATGCGTATATAATCGTAAATAATCTTAAATTCAAGGATATACAGGGTGGTACGAACTGTATACTGGAAACTCCGGCAGCATATTCTGCAGATAAACATAAGTAAAAAAGTTCGTATAATTGTATGTCTTAAAACGCTTAGTTACAGAGATACAGGGTGTAGAATTTTCATTTTTATTTCGATTTTTTCCAAATAATTTTTGAAGTAACATCAATGTTTGGATGAAAATTGGTATCTGGAAGTTTTTTGACATGAGAAATTTGATTTTGATGTCAATATGACTCCTACTTATAGAGGGCGCCACCTACATATTTTATAACTGGTTTGAAGTATAATAATTTCTCGTCCGTATCTGTATAAAACTACTAAGTAAAAAAATATAATTTACGATGTTTTTTACGTACAAAAGGTATATTGGTAAAAATCGCTACGAGTAATGGTTCTCGAGATATTTGGAATCGAAATTATCAATATTTGTCATCATTGACATAAATTAAACATGTTGACAAATAGTCATTAGACAGAAAACACATGTAGGTGGCGCCCCCTACAAATAGGAGTCATATTGACATAAAAATCAAATTTCTCAATCAAAAAACTCCCAGACACCAATTTTCATCCAAATATTGATGTTACTTACCTGTACACCCAACCGTTACACCCAACCGTTACACCCTGTATCTCCGAAAGTAAGTATTTTACGAAATACATTTATACGAACTTTTTTACTTATTTTTATCTGCAGAATATGCTGCCGAAATTTCCGGAATACAGCTTGGACCACCCTGTATATTAAATTATTTTTTTGTGGCTATCAAGATATAAATTAAGAATGTTTTTATAACTAAATAAGACAAAATCCCTTCGTCCATGCCAGATATAATTCATTCATATACCTACTTTTATTACCCTCATTCTCAACATACTTTTTTCCATTATCTCCATTAAGTTCTCCGATTTCTGAGTGCCTTTTAACGTAATTTCCTCTTTCCATTGTTTTCTTTTTTTTTGTATTTCAGTCTACTTTACAGTATTTCTTTATGGAGATCAAAAGTACAGTCAAATATAAAAACAATAATTTTCAAACGCAAATGAACAAGAAAAACGAACAATCGACGTTTTTAGAACGAGAAAAATAAAAACGACAGAATAGGCAGAAACCTGATGATAACATTACAAAATAAAAATAAAACAAAAACAATTCCGTTTAATGTTTATTTTTTCATTTTACCTTTCAAGACACCTTTTGTCTAATCCCGTTTAATGTGATAAAATAACGAGATGTAATTCTTTTGCTCCTGAAATTATTTGAAGTGACAATAGGTTTATTTTTGGAAGGCAGATTTAATGAGAAATGTTAAAGCATGAGAATCTGGAGATTGTAATTAAAATGGATTAATTAAAGATAAATGTTAAATGTGGAAAGCTTAAAGAGAAAATTTAAAAATATTATGTCATTCTTATAATGAAAATTTGAATGTTTTTAAATTATTCCTTTTATTTTTTTAGCCGACCATACCAATAGGTATGGTAGGCTATTAGGATCGGCAAAAAAAAGTTTTTTTAATTTCACTCAAAATGAGTTATTTGGATCATAAATGACCTAAATACAAAATATTTTCGTGGTGTCTGTCTCTTTGTCTGTCTACCGTCTGTAACACGATAACTCAAAAACCGCTGAACCGATTTTAACCAAATTTGGCTCAAACATACTGTGGCACCCGAGAATCTAGCCATTAGTTTTTTTTTGTGGGGGGGGTGGTAAGGGGGTATAGGAGGGTGTTAAAAATTTACAGTAGCTAGCGAAATGCGGTTTTCAAATTAAGATTAGGAATAATATTTGCAACAAAATCCATACATATATAAAAGCTCAAAGAGCTTTTGAGCTTTTATATATGTTTTTTTTTTGTTACATCCATCCCGCCGAAACTGCTTTACCAATCTTGATGATTCTTTTTTTAAATGAAAGGTATATATGTCTAGATTTGTTATGAAGTATTTTTAAATTGCTGAATGGCTATTTCTTTGTGTAAATTGACTAAATATTAAAACATACCTGAAAAACACCTACACACAATACCTCCAGAAATAAATTATTTGTCATTGTCAGTGGTTTGTCAGTTAGATTATATATCAAGTTTTTAGATATTTTAGGGATCCGTTCATACAGCCAGCTTTAGATACCTAAATATGAGAACAAAGGTTCGTTTAAACGACATTAGTGAATTACCTACACAAAGCGATTTTAGGAAATTCATCCTCTTAATTATGATTAAAAATTATGTCGGAACAATTTGTTGTATGAAAATTCCTTACTATGTGGTCTAGAAGAATGAAATCCTACAAAAAGAATTAGAAGAGATTTTTGAAATTCATCAACCAAATGGGTAAAGTTAGTAAAAATTTATATAAAACTTGGTGACCTCTGGATTATACACATAAAAATTGGCACAAAGGATCATTTAAAAGACATGAGTTAATTATTTGGATAAAGCGATTTTATGAAATTTATAATCTTAGGTAGTAGAATAGGGAATGAAAGTTTGCTGTACGAAAATGCATTATTATAACATCTAGCAGTATAAAATTTTATACAAGGGTTTATTTAGTGACACATCAATAATATAAATGAAATATTTCTGCTTAAATTATCCTTCAAGGAATAAAAAATAACTATAAATAGAGTATTAGTGCTCTTAATAAACCAAAAAAAGAGATGAAAAATAAAAAAAATAAGTAAAGCGACAATTGAAAATTTCAAATATTCATTTGAAAACTTCATATTTCAAAACTATTTATTTTAGTAATACAGTTTATATGGGACCATAGGTAGGGGTTCTATCTATAGAGGGTAAATAATCATTTCACTATTTATTATTTTGGAGAGATTTTATTTTTTCAGATTTTGCAAAATTTCTTTGAAATTGACTTTGGTTCGATTTTGAAAATAATCTATATATAAATAAGAAATAAAAAACCGCCCTGGAAGATCGCCATCCACCCTCTATCCAACCATACATACCTAATTAGTTTCAGTCAATGGAAGTAGTTAGAAAAAATTGAAAAAAAGTGTTAAAAAAAGCAAGAATTCAAAAACATTTTGTGGCCAAAATTGAACTTCTTTGAAATAGTTTGATTTCGATAACTTCTAGAATTATTAAGATTTTTTTATTTCAGACGGCTCTAATCAAAAGTTTTATTTATGGTATACAAAGTGTGTCATAAAGTCATATACAGGCGATGAAAAAATAAAAAACGGTTTTTAAATTTTCGAATTTTAATAATATTTAAAGAGAATAAAAATGCTCTTGAAATTGGAATATTGATGGCTTTTTATAAATTTTAAGTAAAAAATATGTAATAAGTCAAAAATAACAATGTCGATTTTTTGTCGAGCGAGTCTTAAATAAGTGCAATTATTCTTCGCGGTAGTAGGTATATTTGACCCCAGAAACACGATTATGAGTTTTTTCGCGAAATTTTTTTTGGAAATTTGGAATTTTTTGAAAAACCTTTTGGATTTTTTTTAGTTTTTAGTTAAAAACCATAATTTCTTGATAATATGGCAACATAGATAGGTAGTAGATTAAATTTACAAGACAGAAAAACCCGAAAAGCTGCAGTGGTTCTCAAAATTTAAGCACAACATATTTTTTTTTGGAAATTTTTAAAGTAATTCAAAAGAGTTATTTGAAAAACGGTAAAGAGAAAATATGTTTTTTTATCGAGATCTACCAGCCCTGAAAATATTTGCACTTATTCAAAACTTGCCCTGTATAATACTCAGAAAATCGACAATTGATAACTTTCATATGAAATACGAGTAGCTCTAAAACTCTTAAAAACATAGTTTAAATAGGGCATTTGTAAGGCTCACTAGCTCTATATACAAAGTAAATCATTTAAATCAATGCATGAACTATTCGAGGTGTAACGCGAAAGTAGTCGCGGGAAAACCCTAGTTTATAATAACATCAAAATCAGTCAAAGTCGCAGTTTTCGAGATATTAACATATTTTAGTATGGGCGGCTATACGTGCCTCCCGGCGCCAATTTTTATGGATACTTTACAAATATTTTACTAATTATATTGATTATTATTGGATAAAAAATTCTATAATATTGATTCTCTCCAGATTATAAATGTGTTGTTAATTTGAATGATGAATAATTTGATGATATTTTTTCAATTTTTTTTATACAGTGTATCCCAAATTTTATGGCGAACATTATATAATCTCAGAAACCATACCAAAATCGAAGTAGGTTAAATTATTGGCAAGTTGCAAAATTTTGATAACTTGGACTTGCATAGCCAACAATAGACAACAATGGGCCCAATTACAAGGAAATTAACTAAATATGTAAGGGAGCCTACACTATAGGCTTGGTGCGTTCTCCGCCGGTGTTGCCACCATCGAAGAATATAGTAAACAACCAGCATATAAAAATACACGGGTTTAAATAGCGAGTATACAAACAATTTTTATATAATTATTCTAAAAGTATTAAGAAGTATAATTTGTGAAAATTCTATAAATAAAAATAAAAAAGTAAATATTTTGATATCATCAGGAGGTCTAACTTGTATTATAATTTATTATTCCATCTAAAAAGACATTTTAGATGAGTTCAACTATGGTAGCGAGCATAGTTTTACGCACCGGTTTTACTAGCGGAGACATAACTGAGGGTATTTCGGTTATAACGAAAACTTTTAAAGGTACATAATTATAATTTTAGAAGATAGTTGCTAACTAAGCTAATAATATGATATACGATATAACTAAGCTAAATAGCGCTAGTTGATTAAAACAAGTGTACCATTAATATTGCAAATTATAATTTATTCTCTCATAGTATACGCCTATTTATTTTTTTATTATGTAATGTGCACTTTATTTGCTCTCTTGTTTCAAAATTCCTCCCGCCGCTCGCCGCCTGTCTTGTAGACTTGGGCCAGTCTACATCCGTTGCTCGACGTGTACACAGCGTTCCAAGTTTATTTTAGTTTTGTTTTCGGTCCGACGCATAGGGTGAACCAAAAATAGTGTTTTAGTTGTTTTGTTCGAATTGTGAATAAAATGTCTACTAGAAATCTTTGTGCAGTGGATGGTTGTGAAAGTAGAATGACAGACAATATATCGTTTTTTAGGTGCCCAAAAGATGAAGGAAGGTATGTGTTTATATAGTATAGGATATTAAGTATATAATAATTAAAGTATTAGATATATTAAGTATATTATAATTATGGAAACCTGACTATGAATAAATTGTTTTAAAAATATACATATAAATTTAGAAAATATATAACTCGAAATATGCACAATATATTTATTTTTAACAATTAGTTTATTATTTTAGTAGATATTTTAGAGTAGTAGTAGATACTTTACTATTATGTTTTGGATTTTGCAGTATTTACCGGTTTGGCAACGTGCATATTATATTATTTTTTAAAATATTAGCATTTTTTTAAATAGCATGTTTTACTTTTTAGATGTTTGTATTTAACTTTAACTACCTACCTGGTAAGTCCAAATTTTATCGTCAGGTAATAAAAATACGTGCATACAACTTGTTCTGCTATTGACAAGTTTTTTAGAGTTTTTACTAAATGTTATGTAACAGTAAATATAACAATTGACGAGCACATGGGAAAAACGATGAGTATCCAGAAATGGATAAATGTTCAGGAAACCGTTTTTTTTATTCAAATTACGCATGGACTTTTATACCCGAGTTTATATCGTTTTTCCCATTTTTAAATGCCTGTTTCTATGTGGCCGTTATCGATATTCCCGTTTATTTAGGTACCAAAAGGTGTAGCCCCCCCTCTTTTTGGTACTTTCATTATTTTTCCCGTGTGCTCTTCAATTAGTAGTAAATACTGTAATAAATTATATTTGCATATTTCTTAAGTTATAGAATGTTTTGCTGTTTGCATTTAACTTGAATTATCTACCTTTTTATCAAAAGGTAATAAAAAGTACTTTGATACAACTTGTCTTGCCATTGTCAATTTTTTTTTCAGTTTTTACTAAATTTTATCGAACAGTAAAATTTATTACACAATTAATTGATAATAGTCATAATTACTGTTCATGATAATCATAAAATTTAGAAAAAATTCCAAAAAAAATTGACAATGGCAACACAAGTTGTATGCAAAGGTACTTTTATTACCTTACGATGAAATTTGGGCTTTCCGGGTAGGTAATTAAAGTAAAATGCAAACAACTATAAAGCAAAACATGCTATAATTTAAAAAATATGCAAAATATTATTATATATATTAAAAAAATTAACTTATTATATTTATTTAGTTTACATTTTTCATATATGGGGTTTCCATAATAATTATTAATAATAATTACCCTATTGACAATTCCATATTCCAAAGAATTAGGATAGAATAATATATCTAATATTTTAATATTAATGTATTCACCTTAATATGTATAAGTAGAGTCTGATAAGGAAAATAACTTGTAGGTGTGGAGCCTGGAAAAGTGCCTTAGGATTTATAGGATACCACAGATATGCTGTTAATCAATAAAACTAGTACTGTACTTTTATTTTTCTACTTGCTATATTAAAATTCCTTAGTATTTTTAGTTGATCTTTCGTATAGGGCCAGCGTTCTGACTGATAAAATAGCACTTCCGCTGCACCCGGTAAACGTACAAATTTTTTGTCACCTCGAAGGGTCACCTTTGAAGTCAAAATAACAATAGACTTCCTTAGAGTGAACCAACTGGTATGTATTCTTTAAATTGTGCTGTAAAGCTGGAAATGATATTGTCGCGACCCTGGTTTAGAGAGTTGCGGCTAGGGACGGTTTAGGTATGTTTTACGTATACTGCAAAAGTATCTATACAATAAATTTAAGTATTATTTTGATTTTTAAACTTATATTTCGAATAAATTAAAGTCCTTTTTAAAATAATACAGAAATTTTAATATATTGATATTCAGCACGACGGAAAATAAAATTATGTAATTTTTAAAGTTTATTAAATAGTTTAATTCATGTTTACGAAGTATAATTTTACACTTTACTAAAATGGTATTGTATTTTGTTTTAGAAAGGTATATACATCCGTAGAGGTTATAAACTCGTCAAAAGTGAAATGATGTTTCGACTTTTGTTTGAAACACGTTGAGTTTAATTTTCTCTGTTCGCGAAGTCGGCGTCGAACTAATCGAAATTAACTGGCAGATTGTTATTACTTGTATATTATGACGAGACTTCGTAATTAGTATGAACTAATTAATTTCGTACAGAATAGGGCTGCGTGGTAGGTAATTAATTTTCTGACAATTTCTTATTAAATGCAGGAAGTGAACAGATGGCAACTGAAAACATAGTTCTGAGTAAAATACTTGTATCTCATACAAAATGTAAAATTACTGTGTTACTCCGAAAATGGTAGACAATATTAAAACTAAAAGAATTTCGGACTTCCATTTATATGTATATTTATTTATTTTGTATATAGAAAATCCACACCTACGGGACAATATTTAAATCCTCAGTCGAACCATTCTGAAGCAACCAGAAGAGGTATAGTTAAAACATTATGTCATACAGCAATCACTATTGCTGGTATTGCGAGGTGTCAGACTCGGCTAACCACACACTATTTGAGTGTCACGCGCACGAAGATTTACGGGAAAAAGCAGAAACAGTAAGTGGTACGAAGATTACTAGAGTAAACGTCGGAAACCTTCTAACATCATCGAATGAAAATATCTATGCGATTTGCGGCATGTTAAGGAACATTATGTAGAAAAAGGCGAAGGACGAAAAAGACAAGATCTGGGTACAGACAAGACCAACATAGAAGAATGATAAGTCTCTAATCTTGATGAAATGCCTTCGGCGGTACCGAGATTGGCGAGCTTAGAGCACATATGAGTTTTTAGTGGGTAGGCCCTCTCGTATGAGGGAGATCCCCACACTCCGGCCCTAAAGGCGTTTCCTATCTATAAAAAAAAGAGCAATCACTATATGCATTGACCAAGAATCTTTGGATTCTGAACTAAGTAATACTAAAACCGATTTGCTTCAGAATGGTTACTCTGCAAAATCACTAGACAATATTATATACAATTGCAGGTCTGACTCATTGGTGCGCCAGCCTGAGGAGGATGCCCTCTCTCTCTCTTGACGATTCCATATGTGAAAGGAACAGCGAAGAAGATCAGGTGAATAGCCAAGCAGTAAAAAAATTAAAACTGTTTTTAAGTCTGGGACTACTCTAAGAAGTGTCCTAGAATAAGCGGATCATTGCGACCTTACAGATTTATTGCGTCCCCCTTTCTTGAGTTATAACTCATCATACAGTCCCAGGGCTTTGACAAAAGCCAGTATCTGGGACGGTTTTATAGAGGGTAGTTCTCCAATATCAGTCGTACCAAAGTTCATGGCACGAATGGTTGTCGTCTCGGCGCACTCAGTGATGAGGTGTACTGGTTTTTTCCCCATTTTCCCTACAGAATCTGCATTCGCCGTTTCTTCTTAGTTTCAATCTACTGAGGTGTTCATTGAGGAGACAGTGTCCTGTTAAAAACCCCGTGACAATCCGAAGATTGTTCTTACTAAACTCAGGAAGATCTGTAATTTTTCTTGATCGTAAGCCCTCAGAAACTTCTTCGAGTGTCTTAGACCGTTGCAAGATTTCCATTCCAGATTGCGGATGGAATCTTCCAAGTTCTTGGTCCAGTTAGTGGAATGTTCGCTCCTTTTCTAGCTAGATCATTTGCTTTTTCATTGCTTTTTATTCCTTGGTGAGCAGGCACCCAGAGTAGGAGGACTCTGTTTTCTTTGCCTAATTTATTCAGCTTCTCTATGCATTCTTTGACCAATTTCATGATCCAATTTCATGAACGGAATCATGAAACCAAGAAAAAGAGTGCATCTACCAGGTCCCTTGCCAGTGTGGTGAGTCGTATATTGGAAAATCAAAACGTCCTCTATATGTACGACTTGACAAACATAATAAACGCAATGAGGTGGAACTCTCTGGCATTGCAGATCATGTATGGTCCAAGCACCACAATATAATATGGTGGAAAGCCCGGGTTGTCCACAAAGAATCCCATTGGAAGAACCGCAAATTTAAAGAGGCCGTACACACCGTCATTGAATAAGGTATTGGTTTTTCAGAATGTCCTAAAGAAACTGCTTGTGGGTTATCATTTGGGGGGATTTCAGTCACACACAAACACCCACTCTTTAAATCGCAGCTGCTTCTTAAACAACTTTTTTCAACATATAATTTTATTTTTATTTTCGTATATTGTATTTATTATTAAACAGTGTGTTTTTAATATTATAACTTAATATATTAAATTCTAACTATATTGAAATCTTAACTAAAGGAAAAGAATTCGAATTTCCGCAGAATTTTACCCTTGTAGTTATAGCTTGCTGGAGGAAAAATCCAGAACTGCTTTTAATAAATGCTGCCCATATCGCTTATCATGGATGTTGTTCAGCTTGTACCGTATGATCGAATAAAAACGGCGTCCAGTTGGCTTGGAAATGACGATCGATGACATTTCCCATATAATTTTACATATAAAATGACAGCGATCTTCATTTCATAGCCATCGCTGACGCGGTTTTTATTCGATCATACGGTACTTATTCCACGTTTTTAAAAATTCACTATGTACGGACTCACCAGCCTGTTCCGATTCCGACCATAATCCTAAACCTGATTGAATCAATTAGGTGGTAAAGGATTCAGTGTACTTTTAAATTAATAGAGACATTGGTGTGTATGCTGATGCAGCATCAGCATACACAACAGGTCTCAGACAGAAGCAGTTTCAGAGCAGTTGTTAGAGAAGGTATATAAGTAGATTTAAGCTGAGAAATTTCCTGATAATGACGCTAGAACTCATCGAGATCTGAAAGAGAGCCACCAAAAATACCGTTAATGTATTAGAAAGTCAACCGAAAAGAGCCAAAGAATGCTTTAGCACTGTGCATGCGCCACTTTTTGATGAAAATGATGCTATGCCCGTGTTAAAGAAATGCATTTTGCCAGAACTACATCTTCTTCAGGGTTTTGTGAACCACCTGTTTTGGAAGGGTTTGGTTCCTCTCCTTAGTAGAGATAATGCACTGAAATGGCCAAAGAATTTAAATGTTGTGCCTAAAAACTATCAAGGAGATATTTTTGAAGGTAATGCATGTCAAAAGCTGCTTCAAAATGCAGATAAACTTAACTTCCCGGAAGTTTTGGAAAATATTGATAAAATATATGCCCAACCATTCATATCAGCCATGAATATGATGAACAGAATTGTCAATAACTGTTTTTCTGTCCAAGTTAAAAACATTGACAATTTGAAATTGGATATCCAGTTACTGCGTTCGGTTTATAGACACACCAATGTCTCTATTAGTTTAAAAGTATACTGTATCCTTTACCATCTAATTGATTCATTGGATGACCTTCAATCAGATTTAGGATTATGGTCGGAACAGGCTGGTGAGTCCGTACATCGTGAATTTTTAAAAACGTGGAATAAGTACAAGCGAACACTATCCATGATAAGCGATATGGGCAGCATTTATTAGAAGCAGTTCTGCATTTTCTTCCTTTCCTCCAGCAGGCTATAACTACAAGGGTAAAATTCTGCGGAAATTCGATTTTTGGGATCTTTTTCTTTAGTTAAGTTTTCAATATAGTTAGAATTTAATATATTATGTTATAATATTAAAACCACCACTGTTTAATAATAAATACAATATACGAAAATAAAAATAAAATTATTTTTGAAAAAAAGTTGTTTAAGCTGCGATTTAAAGAGTAGGTGTTTTGTGTGACTGAAATCTGAAAAACATATACCTTATTCAATGACGGTGTGCGTATTCATTTCTAACAATAGTAAAATTTTTAGCAATACAGGTATGGAAATTTCAACAATATGGCAACCATTCATAAAACGCTCCAATGCAGGTGTTCTAAGTGGAGAACCTCATGCTTGACTGCATCCAACTAATTCATGGGTGAATGCTTGGCTCTAGTATGTAAGCTCAGTAGTTTTACGATTTAGATTCGTTCACACTTGATAACGGTCAGTGATACTTCTGACAAAAACTTGTGTTGGCAAAATAAATAAAAACAATGGAAGTCTGAAATTCTTTTAGTTTTAATACTGAATCATTGTCTACATTGTTCAAAATAATGGTAGACAATGATTCAGTATTGATATTAAAATAATTGGGGAGTTCGACTGTCTTTATTTATTTTTAAACTTCTACAAGGTTTCGGTCAGATGAATTACCAACATTTTAAAGATCAAGGGAGTCTTGGTTTTGGTCTGGATTATCACTCAGTGGAATGTCTAGACCAACTACAGCTGATGATCCAGAATAAAGTATGTCCAAACACTAGTGTCTACGTCCCACTAGCGTACTCGGGCACCCGACAATGTTGCCAAGTACTAGATCTTAATTTGATTCTTTTCTGCATTTTATTCAAAGTGAAATTAAACAAATCATCTAAAAATGAAAATCTTAAAGAATGCAGAAATGCTGATGAATTATTATGTGTGAAAATGCTTTAATACTAACTTATCTAATAAATAATTTAAGTCAATGTATAAACAATGTTGTTTAATTTTTTTATAATAATTTTTATTTTGGTTCAGATGGTTTAATAAGTTTTCTGGGGTTTACCAAAGGGTTTATCTAAGCTTTTTTTGTGCTAAAAAGTTTTCTTGTTGAATAATACCGTAGTTTGGCTTGGAAATGAAATCGATGACATTCCCCATATAATTTTACATATAAAATGGTAGCTATCTTCATATGAATGCCATCGCTGACGCCGTTTTCTTTTATCATATTGTATTTTTGTTACCAAGCTCTTTTGGTTCTTTATTATATTCTATTAAAGGTGGTATATCTATACACTAGAGAGCTTTTAATATTGGTCCAATAGAAGCTTGTCTTCTTTAATTTACATTCAGTAGAAGGGCTATTGCACATTTTATTGAAAATAATGGAAAAATACCACTTTACCAGAGGCAAACTTAGTTATCTCTGACTTTACTAAAGCAAATTGAAACGCGTTGTGTATGCTTATGTGAATGCACAGTGCGGTTGCTGCAACGGAAACGTTACGTGTATGATAATGTGCATCGACCTTTTTAGTTGATTGCTTTACTTTGAAAATTTGGTAATTACCTTGTGCCACTTGTGCATGTAATTTTAAATGCCTTGTTAAACTCTTTGAGCTAAATTTTTTGGTACAGAATTCGCAGGAAAATGCGATATTTCAGTTTTACTAAAGTTAACTCTAAGTAAAGGTGCAATTTCCTATATCTGTTTAGGATGAAATTTTTTAACATGTTTCCAAAGCACTTATTCTTGCTTTATTTATTATTTTGATTACTATTAATTTAAGTATACCTAATACCGAATCTGTGCAATTAAGAATGTTTTAACAAAATCAACCAAATAACAATCAAACCTTGAAATACACCGTAAAAATAACCGTCTTTAATTTAGCTAAGGATTGAAAATTATGAAATTAAGGGACAACAAACGGCAACATTGTTGGATGCCCGACACGAGTAGCCTAGTGGGACGTAGACGTTAGTTGACCAAACTTGATAGAGAGGAAGTCTAGGATTAATTGTGGGGGAAATGGCTTTGCAAATTTTCAAAATGTCATCAGATACATTTTGATATTTTATAACTTAACGTAGACGGTGCTGGACAGTCGTACCCAGAAAAAAAAACAGATTGTGAAGAATTTATTGATAAAACGGTCTATTTTAATGGTGTTACAGCTTACCCATTTCGTTTCCTGCTTCCAGCCTGAGCGACCCCCATTCCCACGCCACAGATCTTGGTCTGGGGTCAGCGCAAACCACCATGCTGAGGTCAACCGGCTGTCCACTCTCCACGTATATTTCAGGCGTAACGGCTTGTTTAATCACCTGAGGTGCACCTGAAATTAGGGGAAAACAATTAGTATTCGATTAATAAACATTGGAAAATGCATTACGAACAACATTATCACAGAATACATAAATGATAGAATACGAGTTGGTATTATTTAATCGCGTTGGTGAGTTTAGCGTTTAAATCATGATTCAACCCTAACAATTAGTATGTTACTTAGACAATGTAACTTACATTATTGAAATATGGAACAAAAAATATTGAAGAACAAATGCAATATTTCCTTATTTGGACATTAGTCACCCGAATGGTCTGTTACACAGAATATACTAACGAAAAAGAAGCCCCCAAGTTCCTTGTAATAAATCGGTTCCATTTTCGTAGCGCCATCTCTCGCTGTAGCTGACATTTGCAGGATAGCCAAAGGGGATCGTGGCCGGGGGGAACAGGCGGGAATTGTAAAATACACTTTTTTATTTTAATTATTTTTATTCGCTATTTGCAATTTTATTTTTAAAACATATCATGTGAAACAAGCACATAATATGTCTTAAAAATAAAATTGCAAACGGAAACAAAAGGAATTAAATAATCTGAAAATCTACAAAGTTTATTGATAAAAAAGTTATGCTATGCAAATTGATATATTAAGTATAACCTCTTTGGTATAACATTGTTGAACAAACATTAACAAATCATAACATATCAGATCATTGAACTAAAAAAAGTACTATTACATAAAAACAGGTGATACAATACCTCAAAATTAATTTTAACATAATATCAAAACCGAAAAATCAAACTGCAAACACAACCACACTTATCACAACAGAAATTAACACACACTTCCACGGCAAATGTCCAAGAAAGACTGATCATTCTGATTGGTCCTGGTCCGGTCATAGCTCACGTCGTATTGTCGGTAAGCAAAATCCCTGTACAAAAATTTTGACAATCAGCGCCGTCACCCGTCATAATTGGGAACCATTTTTAATATTTCACTTACATGGCCCTGGTCTGTTAATAGTGAGCATTGAGATTTTATTTTTTTTATTCTCCAATCTAATCACATAGTGTCGTCAACGCAATACAGATATTATGTTTTTTACAGTTGGGGTTGGAAACTTTAGTGTTACAACATCAAAATAAAACTCTAATTCACTAAAATATTAAAAACTAAAGTTTTTAATATAACTGGTTGTTTTTTTTTCAGTCACAAGAATGGCCACAAAATAGTGGTGGTCAACGAAATCTCTAATGGTGAAGAGTTTCAACAGGGCAGGGACAGGTGAAAAAGTTCACACTAGAACATTAGCCAAAATTCATGACAGATCTGATAAGCATAGACAGAAAGACAGTCAAAGATGTCGTTGTTTCTATTAACACGGCATTATAAGCTTAATAGACATCTAATGCTGATGGAATTGAAGGACGAATGCATGTGCAGATTTTGCCTATCTCAAGAAGAAACGACAGAACGCAGTTTATATCGGTGTGACAGCCTGGCAAAAGTGCTCTTCTTTGTACTGGTCAATGATAGGCCTTTGACAAAGAGCTATATGGAGGGTTCAGTCTCCAAGTTGCTAGCTTTGTGAAGTTATTCACGAAGTGAACTCTTTTATGAAGTTGGTTAATTTACACCGACCATAAATATATTTGATATTTTGTCCGTTCTACCAACGCAACGTATAGATCATTAATTAAATATTGAACACCTGTTAATCTATTTATATGTCTATTCTTACAGAATGTTCAGTCATCGTTGAACATCACGTCATACACTGTCGAACTCTCTCAATCACTTGCCAACTAGATGAAAGAGATAGGTGACGTCATTACGGCATTTCGTAAAATACTGCATACAGGGTGGCGCACCTCATTTGCCTCGGTTGATTGTACGAAAACGAAAAGATGTAGAAAAAAAAATTATGGGGATATGTGGGAAGGCAATGTGCACAATTTAAAATTATTTTGAAATATACAGGGTGTGTCAGAACTAAGATCCATACCAAAGTATTTTATTTCATTTTTGGATTCTTGGTCTCAAAAAAGGCATTTATTATAAGGGTTAAATCTGTATAAAATCTTTGGTTTTTGAGATATTTAAAGATATTTAAATATGCATGCTACAATAGAATAGATTATTAACACCTTGTACATTACTTTTAAGAATTAATTTTTGTGCTGAGTTTAAAGTTAGAGAAATAAACTTTACTGCAAAATGGTATTGCTTCCTTAAATTTATACAGGGGTATCAAAAGTTGCTGATGTATTTTGAGTATTTATTTTATATAAAAACTTCGTTATTACAAATGCAACACCCTGTATTTTTTTAAATAAATCAAAGCAGATTCAAATGCTCCTTCAAACTATATTAGGGTTTCCTATACCTATCTAGCTCAGATTTTGAATAAAAAGCGATTTTTAAATAAAATTGCAATCAAGATGGCTGGTGTCGCCATGGCAATTTTCTAGTAACAGTTAGTAACTATTTTCAAAGTCGACATTAGTTTATGGACATTATTATTTATAATTTATAACAGTTTACTTAGATTTACCTACAATAGTTCAATAAGGAAGTATTCATTATTTTATAAAGAAAAATAAAGCAGTATCTGCTGGCGGAACGAATGGATATGTTACTAGTGATTTTATTTTGTGAGGAAAATTGTATTGTTTCTTGGCCTCAAGGGCTTATGTTCAAACATATCCAAATAGGAATCTTCCTGATAAGCGTTCCTTTGAAAAACTACTTGTTCTATTTCGCAAAGCTGGTAGTGTAGTTTATAAAAAAACCTAGTAGGCAGAAATTAGTCATTGGAAGTGAAGAAAATGAATTTGCGTAATTGGCCCTTATATAGAAAATCCATATATCTACAAGACATCGCAAAATAAATCAAAGAACTACTTCGTTTTTCTTGATAGAATAATAAATACATATTTAATCAATATTATTTATTAAACTATTGTAGATAAGTTCATTTATTAGATAAATAAATGAACTGGTATAAATTTAAATAAGTCCATAAAGTAATTTCGAATTTGAAAATAGCTGCTAGCTGCCACTAGAAACTTGCCATGACGACACTAGCCCTCTCAGTGGCTGTTTTATTGAAAAATTGCTCTTTATTCAAAATCTGAGCTAGATAGGTATAGGAAACCCTAATATAGTTTGAAAGAGCATTTGAATCTGCTTCGATTTATTTTAAAATATACAGGGTGTCCCATTTGAAATAACGAAGTTTTTATATAAAATATATCCTTACTATAGATCAGCAATTTTTGATACCCCTGTATACATTTAAGGCAACAATACCATTTTTCAGTAACGTTTATTTCTCTACCTTTAAACTCAGCACAAAAATAAATTCTGAGAAAAGTAATGTACAAGATGTTAATAATCTATTCTATTGTAGCTTGCAAATTTAAATATCTTTAAATATCTCAAAAACCAAAGATATTAAACATATTTAACCCTTATAATAAATGCCTTTTTTAGGCCCAAGAATCCAGAAATGTAATAAAATACCGGGTGTTCCATAAGAAAAAATATAACTTTGATATGGATCTTAGTTCTGAAACACCCTGTATATTTTAAAATAATTTTAAATTGTGCACATTGCTTCCCCACATACACCCATAAAATATTTTGTTTCTACATCTTTCCGTTTTCGTATAATCAACCGAGGGGAATGAGGTGCGCCACCCTGTATATATAATATTGACGGACATCGATTAATGCCAAAATTTCCTTTTAGTAATTGTCATTGTCATTGGATTTGGAGTTAAAATATTGTATTGACGGACATCGATCAATGTCAAAATTAAAATTTGA